>NC_040031.1:9840048-9942821 GCF_000972845.2 Larimichthys crocea
GTCTTCTGATCTATCTATCTATCTTAAAAATCCCCTTTATCTATCTATTATGCTATCTATCTATCTATCTATTCTACTACTCTATCTATCTATCTATCTATCGAAATCTATCTATCTATCTATCTATAAAAAAGACTGGAATAACTGTGCGGGAACAAACAAGAGGAGGACGTCAATTTCATTTCATTTCAGCAAATTCACGCAAGTGGTCTGTTTAAACACAAGACGTTTAGTCAAAAAGTAGCTACCTTGTGATTTACAAACAGACAAATAAACCGGCACCATGAGTACCGACGCGGAGAGGGCGTTTATTGGCAAAGCTGCCATTTACCTCTAGTAAGCCAGAGAAGGAAAGACTGGAGGCTCAAAGCAAACTTTTTGATGCCAAGTCTGCCGCTATGTGGTCGAACGAAGGAGCTGTACTTGAAGGGAACAATCAAGAAAGATGGTGGCAAAGTCAACGTCAAACTCTGACTCTGAAGAGGTGGGTATCATTAACTCAAACTAAATGGAAATTCAGTATGATCAACTCTCACTGAGAACAAATGGCCTGTTCCAGGAGAGACAGTTAAAGAAGATGAAGTCTCTCCAATGAAACCCTCCCAAGTTGATAAAATTGAGGACATGCCATGATGACCGCATCCATGAAAGCCTCTGTGTTGTATAACCTTAAAGAGCGTATGCAGCATGGATGATCTACGTAAGACTGCGAGTATTCTTGAATTAAAAAGACAAATAGTTAAAATGGCTAAATGGAGGAAAACACAAGTTAACGTGTGAATCCTATGATCCCTTCAGACCTACTCTGGGTTGTGTCCGTGCCACTGTGAACCCCTACAAGTGGCTCCCAGTGTAAGATTCTGAAGTTGTAAGTGCCTACAGAGGCAGAAGCGTATGGAGGCTCCACCCACAATCTTCTCCGTCTCTGACAACGCTTTCAGTTCATGCTTATTGGTAAGTTAGTTAAATTAAATTAATACAACTGCAGAATTTAAGTGTATGAGGTTTCTAGTTCAGTCAAAATAATTGTGTTCTATTTAACAGATAGGGAGAACCAGTCTGTCTTGATCACGTAAGTTTCACATTTGTTTCATTTTGTTGAAAACACCAATCAGATATGTTGACAAATTCTGAAAGTCTCTGTTCCTACCTAGTGGAGAATCTGGTGCTGGAAAGACTGTGAACACCAAGTGTCATCCAGTACTTTGCAACAATCTCAGTTGGTGGAGACAAGAAGAGGTACACCTAAAAGGGGGGTATACAATTTATAACAAGATTTTTGAATATGGATGATGTTCCAGTCATTTTGCTGAGGTCAGTTTTAAACCTGGATTAAGGGGTCTCTGGAGGATCAGATTATTGCAGCCAATCCCCCTGCTGGAGGCTATGGTAACGCAAAACTAGTAGGAATGACAACTCTTCTCGTTTGTAAGTATGGAGGGAATTCCACATGTGAAGAGATCTTGTTATACATGGCCCATGAGGAGGGATGTTAAAATTTCATTTGTTCAACCAAACAGGTAAATTCATAAAATCCATTCGGCGCAACTGGAAAACTGGCTAGTGCTGATAGGGAACATGTGAGTAACAATTTCAGAATATATACACGTTTGAATTTAGAATTGACCAGGCTGTGACTTTATAAACACTTTCGTAGAACCTGCTGGAGAAGTCCGAAGTGACATCCAGCTTCCTGATGAAAGAGGCTAACCACATCTTCTACCAGATTAGTGACCAACCACTACCTGGGATCATTGGTAAACAGACTGAGTTGTTGTAGCAATGTAGAAACTTGCTGTTTAATACATAACAACTCTGAATTGCCATGCATTTTTTGATCTCCAGAAATGGCACTTATCACAACCAACCCCTATGACTTCCCCATGTGTACATGGGTGCAGATCACTGTGGGCTAGCATTGATGACAAAGTTGAGCTGGAAGCCACTGATGTGAGTGAATCTTTACTTCAAGACATAAATTCATTCATTCATCAAATTGCTGCATGAAATACATTTTTAAAGTGTTTATATTTGTGTGGATACCTTTTAAAAACAAGAACGCTATTGATATCCTGGGCTTCAGTGGTGAGGAGAAGAATAGCATCTACTACAAGATGACTGTGGCTGTGCTCCACCATGGTAGCATGAAGTTCAAGCAGAAGCAGCGTGAGGAGCAGGCTGAGCCTGATGGCACAGACGGTGAGTATTGAACATGCAGAAGAGAGAGAACCATAGTTTCTTTATATATCATGATGGAAGGCAATGTCACATACTGTATAACTGTAAATCATATAACTATTCCAGGGATGCTGACAAGGTTGCTTACTGCTGGGTCTGAACTCCGCTGACATGCTGAAGGTCTGTGCTATCCCAGAGTGAAGTTCGGAATGAGTATGTCACCAAGGGACAGACTGTACCTCAGGTAACTGAAAACATGGCCTGAATTTATGATTTAGATTTACATGTACTACTGCATATTTAAATAAAGTGTCGCGGCTTGAAGATTGTAACATCGAGCACAGTGTGAACATAAGCCCTAATTTCAACAAAGACTCAAGAAAAATGTGTAGTAATCATTTTAAATGTGTATTTTTTGTTTCATTTGACCATTAAGAATTCAGAAACAGGAAGGTAGAGCATTTTACAAAATGGTTGATTGACTTTTGTTTTTATCCGAGGTGAATAACTCCTGAGTGCTCCTGGCCATAGGTCCATCTATGAAAGGAGTGTTCTGTGATGGCGATCCGTATCAAGAGATGTTGGACGACTAAACAAGCAAGGCAGTTCTTCTCGGTGTTGCCTGGACATTCATGCTGCTTTGAATCTTTGATGTGAAGCGTCATTTCCACAATTTAGCGGCTGTGGTTTTTTTTATTATACAATTGTCCGTCTTAGTCTGGTAGACATTTGTGAATATTTGGGCCCTACCAGTTCAACACACTGGAGACAGCTGTGCATCAACTCACCAATGAGAACTGCCAACAGTTTCTTCAACCACACACATGTTGTCCTGGAGCAAGCAGGCAGACAAGAAGGCGAGGTATTGTCTGGGTAGTTCATTGACTTTGGCATTGGACTTGGCTGCCTGTATTGAGGAATGAAAGAGGGATATCAGTTAATTGTTGTCATTTTCTGAACTGTTTTAAATTTGAACTTTTTTAAAACAGTTTATATGCATTTATTCTCACTTATATAACATACTCCAATATGTTTTTCACAGCCCCATGGGCTCTTCTCCATCCTTGAAGAGGAGTGCATGTTCCCCAAGGCGCTCAGACCACATCCTTTCAAGACAGCCTGTATGCACCAGCATCTTGGCGAAAAACAGAGGCTATTTGAGAAGCCAAAGCCTAGCCAAAGGCAAGGGCTGGGAGGCCCACTCTCCCTGTGGGCACTAGCCTGGTACTGTGGTACAATATCTGTGGCTGGCTGGAGCAAGAACAAGGATCCCAACTGCATGAGTCCTGTTCTGCAGGCTCTACAAGAAATCCTGCAGTCAAACTGGTGGCTGCATTCTGTATCCTCCTGTTGTGAAGGTATGACTGTATAATTAGTAGTAAGGTCCAAACACCGCTTACTGGGAACATTTCATGGGAAATTGGAATCTCCCACTCATGACAAAATCTGTCTACTTTTCCACACAGACTGGTGGTGGCAAAGAAGGGATGGAGCATAGAGGAGTGGTTCCTATGCAGACTGTGTCGATCACAGGTTAGAGGTAAAGGTTTAACATTGTGACAAATTTATATGACAGCAGTTTTTCTATATGAACGATTTTACTCACAAGTATGCTTTTCACTGACAAAAGTAACCATTTTGGTGCTCTCGGAGAACTTGGGCAAGCTGATGACAAACTTGAGAGCACAACTCCTTGCACTTTGGGCTGTGTCTGATTCCCCAATGAGACCAAAGACTCCCAGGTACAGAATAAACATAATCTCCGAGTAGAGTGCATTTAGGGGGTAGATTGTTTGTGGTATGGGTTTTACTTCATTTGTACTGCCAGAACCAAATAGAAAAAGAAGTAACATGAGAACTCTTCTTTACAGGTCGGATGGAGAACTTCCTGGTCATCCACGAGCAGCTCAGTGACGGCGTTGGTGGAGGGTAATCAGAAATCTGCAAAACGTTTCCCAGCAGAATCCCCTATGCGCTTTCAAGCAGAGGTGTCATTGGAATTTCTAAACATATTTTTGATGACAGACTAATTAAAGAAAATGCACCCCACTGAACCATAACCTACTCTCGTCATCAAAGATACAAGGTGCTGAATGCCAGATGTCATCCCTGAGAGGCCAGTTCATGGAGCAACAAGAAGGCTTCAGAGAAGCTGCTGTGGTCAATTGAGTGAGCAGACCCGTACGATTTGGACACACACTAAGGTAATAATCATGATTTACTTACCACGATTTCATGTGTTCTTTGAGTTCGGGGCAGTGTTACTTTTTCTTAATTTTTATGTAACGCATTATAGGCTATTTATAATGTTAATTTGGTGGCGCTCAGACAGATGGACATAGATGAAAAATGATCTCGATGTTAGGAATGAAGTTGTGGGGCAGTGCACACCATTTTAAAACCCATGATAGAATGAAGGTTGTGTGAATGTTTATATAATGTTTGTTAAAGGGATAGAGAATGTCCCTCTCATCATGCTAATTTACTTTATTTTTTTATTCTGTCGGCAGGTGTCTTCCAAAGCTGGTCTGCTGGGTACCCTGAGGAGATGAGAGATGAACACTGTGCAAGCGCTGGTCACCATGATCAGGCTCTTTGCCGTGCTTACCTCAGAGAAAGGAGTTTGTGTCAGATGACGAGCGAGAGGATGCGTAGGTCCACTGTCTGTTCATGATCAATGTAGAAAAACCTTGTATATAATAACCAACTGTTTGTAACAGAGATGCCATCTACACCCATCCAGTTATAAGTCCTGCGTCATTCATGAATGTGAACCAAATGGCCTGGGATGAAGGTTGTACTAAAAGATCAAGCCCTGCTGAAGAGTGCTGAACTGAGAAGGGGCTGGCCAACATAAGGAGAATGATGAGAAGATGAAAAAGACTTGGCTGCCGCCCTAAGGCGCAAGAAGAAGGACTGGAGGAGAATGATGGGTGTCGCATTTGCAGGAGAAAAAAGAGTCCTGCAGCTGCAAGGTAGCATCTGTAAGTTACCATTTTTCAGTGTTTTCCTTTTGTTCTGTTTTTTCAATTGTTTGTTTGGTTTTTTGCTTGAGGTCTCTTTTCATGCTAATGAAACTAGGAATCTGGATCTGTCAGATGCATGAGGGAACGATGTGAGGGACTTATCAAGAGTAGATTCAGCCTGGCAGGCCAAACTCAACAGAGAACACCGAGAGGACTGGAGGATGAAGAGGAAATCATGACACTGAGCTCACATGCCGAAGAAGAGAGAAGCTGGAGGATGAATGCTCTGAGCTGAAGCAGCGATATTGATTATCTGGAAAGCTTACCTTGGGCGCAAAATGGGAAAGGAGAAACATGCTACTGAGAACGAAGGTTGAGACAGACAGACAGACAGACAGATAGATAGCCATTCAATGACTGGTACATAGTTTGCTTAAAAATAAAAGTTCAAAGTTTTAAATTTCACCTCACCTGTTCCCTTTCT
Source organism: Larimichthys crocea (assembly GCF_000972845.2). Lineage (NCBI taxonomy): Eukaryota > Metazoa > Chordata > Actinopteri > Sciaenidae > Larimichthys > Larimichthys crocea. The sequence continues at coordinate 9,845,677 of NC_040031.1, forward strand.
CTGTGAAGTGTATTCCCCAGGCCTGTTCAAAACAAGTTCTTAATTAGAAGAGGTTTCAAAACAGAAATTAAATTAAATGTTCATATTAACATTTAGCTCATTAACATTATTTCACATTAACATTTTAATTGAATAATATATTGAAGTGGTCTAAAGTATAAGAGTACAGACATACCACAAGCTGGATCTCACGGTCTCCTATGCACACTGCTATTCACTGAAGGACTCCTTATATTGAACTGGTTTTGCTAACACAGCTGAAACTAAATATGGAACCATGCCAAATGTGGGAATGGAGCCAGCAATAGCATACCACAATTTTAACTGCGACTTGAGTGTTGCTTCATCAGCAGTTCAATAGGAGTTTATTTTTGGACATATGACCATGTATGTTTGACAGAATATGCACAAATATAAAAATACATCAGAGTTCTATTGCTGTTAATTCAGTTCATTTGGTGAAATCATAATCAATTAAACATATTCTTTTGATTGCTAAATTTCTCTATTTCACTAATATCTACATTTTTTAAAATTGTTTTTATAGTATATTCTGTATAATAATTCTTTGTTTACAATATCTCTGAGCTTTCAATTTGTATCAAAAGGGAAAGTAATGATGGATTTTTGCTTAATCAGTGTGTTTATTTATAAACTTTATAAAGTTTATTTTGGGCTGTTGAAAACCATGTATGTTTGACAGAATATGCACAAATATGTATCTACTTCACTCTTGAACACCATGTATGTTTTGTAAAACATATACTAAATTAAGAACACATCAGTCTTCTATTTTTCCTAAATGTTCATTCATTAATCTGGTTATGTCACAATAAAAAATTTAAAATCACAAAAAACTAAGTATATTTGGAGGACATTTGGACATTCCATTTCCTTCATTCTACAGCACTGAGATCTAAGCAAGATTTCTTTTCTTATTAAACATTTAAAGGTTTTATGGTACAGTACAGGAACAGACAGTGTAGGTGACAGGCTGCATAATGTTTGCTCAACAATTACGAATCAGAAACAATGTCTTTGAACTCCAATACTCCAATTGAAGCAAGACATTTAGACCTTCTATATAATGTTTCCAAAATTCTCTGAATGTAGCATTCACTTTTCATGAGGGATCCAAAAATGTTCCCAGACTGATAACTAACTCTTGAATGTTGTAGCTCTCCTCTCTGTGCTGGGGATTACACTTTGGGGGCACACAAAATTGTTTTCATACCACATGAATCAAATGTTATGAATAGTTACAGGTATTAGGTATGTATTCCAATAAAGATTGTAGAATTTTGTTTAGCTCTCATAAATGATCCATTTTTCAAATGTGCTCTCTTTCACAGGACACAGTCACCTAAAAATAATACAGACAGTAATTTATGATGGTCAAAAAACATTTTATTGTGGTTTATTTCAAATCATATTATATGATTGGAAACAGCCCATTTGCCAGAGTGCTTTACTCAGCAGTGTCTTTTCCCTGTAAAGAAAACAAATAATAATACATTATAGTACATATGCAGATACATACACTGCATACATATAAAGGTTATGTCTGTTGTCAGTTTTATGAAGCTAAAAGCACTTATATTTATGCTTACCTTGCCAGAGTCGCGGCTCTTTGCTCTCAGTTTGTTGACCTGGGACTCTGCAATGTCAGCACGCTCCTCAGCCTCCTCCAGCTCATGCTGGACCTTCCTGCACTTGGACAGATGAACATTGGCCTGCTCCTCCTGAAAAGCAACACACAAAATATGGAAAGATGCTTTTATGCCCAGAAAAGCTTACAAGGTCTACGGTACATAAATTAACAATGACATATCAAGTTCCCTTTGTATAAAACAGATCTTTTGTCCTTACCGCTTCCTCAGCCTGCCTCTTGTAGGCCTTCACCTTGAGCTGCAACTTGTCAACCAAGTCCTGCAGCCTGGTAACGTTTTTCTTATCTTCCTCAGTCTGTGATAGAAAATATAGACTTGCGTCTTTTAAAATCTGTAACTGTAAATATAATGTATTGATTTATACTGTACATAATGCAATGTATTGTAGTTGTACCTGATAGGTGAGCTCCTTTACTCTCCTCTCATATTTGCGGACACCCTTAACAGCATCTACTCCACGTCTCTGCTCAGCCTCAACCTCTGCCTCCAGCTCACGCACCTTCAGAAAAAAACATAATATGTATAAAAAATGTAGAATACATACAGTATCTTAAGCATGTTTTCTTGCATTTCCTAAACTGTGGAATTCTTAACAAAATTGTCTTACTCTAGACTCAAGTTTCTGGAGCTGCTTCTTGCCACCCTTCATGGCCAGATTCTCGGCCTCATCCAGGCGGTGCTGCAGGTCCTTAACAGCAACCTCCAGGTTCTTCTTCATCCTCTCCAGGTGAGAACTAGTATCCTGCTCCTTCTTCAGCTCCTCAGCCATCATAGCAGCCTAAAGATGAAAGCATGAAATGTTAATTAGAAATATCTTGAAAAAACACATTTTCCCATGAAAAGAAAAGACAAAGGAAAGTTAAACCTACATCAGTGATGGCCTTCTTGGCCTTCTCCTCAGCATTCCTTGCTTCCTGAACGGTGTCATCCACTTCACTCTGGATCTGGACAAGGTCAGTCTCAAGCTTCTTCTTGGTGTTCATGAGGCTTGTGTTCTAAAAAGTAAAAAGATTTGGTCATTTGAGTCATCACTTTCCTGATTTTCATGTTATTTAAAAACTTCAAAACATTTTGAATTATTGCAAAATCATGGCGTTTGTTCACCTGAGAGTGCAGAAGTCCAACACGCTCACTGGCATCCACCAGCTCCTGTTCAGCCACTTTGCGGCTTCTCTCTGTCTGTTCAAGAGCAGCTCTCAGTTCCTCAATTTCAGCCATCATGAGACCGTTCCTGCGCTCCACCATAGCAGCTTGTTCCTTGAAGTCATCCTGGGCTCTGACAGCATCATCAAGGTGCAGTTGAGCATCCTGGTGAAAAAATATCAGCAAAATATTCAAAATGTCAACTACCAAAATGCATGTGCGCTGACCATAGTCCATTATGCAATCTTGATGTCTTACAATACCTTGAGCTGTGCCTGCACATTCCTCAGCTGCTTCTGGGACTCAGCAGCCTGGCGATTGGCATGGCTCAACTGAATCTCCATCTCATTCAGGTCTCCCTCCATCTTCTTCTTGATTCTCAGGGCATCGTTCCTGCTCCTGACCTCAGAATCCAGAGTGCTCTGCATGGAGTCAATCACCCTCTGGCTGTTCCTCTTGATCTGCTCCATCTCCTCATCCTTCTCTGCCAGCTTCCTGTCCACCTCACCCTTAATCTGGTTGAGCTCAAGCTGGACACGCAGGATCTTAGACTCTTCATGTTCCAGAGTTCCCTAATGATTTTAAAGAATAAAATATTAATCTCTGCAGACCTTCATACTGTTCTAATACATTTGTCCATGGGTTTTCAGAAGATCTTTGCAAAAGAATTGTACCTCAGCCTCTTCAAGAGCTGTCTGGATCTCAGACTTCTCTGTCTCCACCTGCTTCTTGGCTTTCTCCAGTTCATGGATACTCTTGCCAGTCTCACCAATCTGTTCAGTCAGATCTGAGATCTCCTCTGCAGAGAAATGTGTTTGATAGTGTTCAATAATATCTGAGCTTCATTCTAACACATACAAATGTATTGAATGCAACAGCTGTTAAAGAAAGTGGTCAGAACTCACGCTGGAGGTTCTTGTTTTCACGCTTCATGGTCTCCAGCTGATCCAGAGCTTCCTCATAAGAGTTCTTCATCTTGAACAGCTCAGTGCCAAGAGAACGAGCCTCCTTCTGAGCTCCCTCAAGCTCTGCCTGACCCTCCTCATACTTCTGTTTCCACTCTGCCAAGACCTAAATTACACAACAGTATAGATAATTTAGTTCAGTATTAGATTTTTTCGATTTGATTTCATGTTCACACAAAGTAAGTGTTGTTACCTTGTCGAAGTTCCTCTGCTTCTTGTCCAGATTGGCAGCCAGTCCATTGGCTCTCTCCACATCTATCATGAGGTCCTCCACCTCACTCTGGAGCCTCTGTTTGGTTTTCTCAAGAGAAGCACACTTGGAATTCACTGCCTCAATCTGCTCCTCAGCCTCCTGAAGGCGCTGGGCCAGCTTTTTCCTGTTTGAAAAAAGTGGGATTTATCTCTCAATGAAAACCTTAAAATTAAACATATACAAGCAAAGTGCAGCAGTCAGTTGAGCAAGGTTATACCTCAAATGATTCATATTCATATATGTTATGTGCTTCACTGTTAAATTGTCATGGTTGGATATATTTCTTTAAAACCAAAGTATTGATATAAAATAAAGATTGAGTCAGTTGACCACGTCTATTATCATAGACTGGGTCATTTAATTGTTTAAAATGCACTCACTTGGCTTCCTCAAGCTCCTCAGTACGCTGGATAGCATCAGTTTCATACTTAGATCTCCACTGAGCCACCTCACTGTTGGCCTTGGACATTCCACGCTGTAGCTCAGCCTTAGCCTCCTGCTCCTCCTCAAACTGCTCCCTCAACAGATCACAGTCGTGGCGGGCTGATTGCACTCCATGGGCAAGAGCATTCTTGGCCTGGTGTAAGGAATAATATTCAGTGTGCACATCATCTAATTAAATAAGTCTATCAGCACATACTTACAGTTTCCTTACCTTAACCTCTTCTTCAATCTGTCTCTTCAACTCCTCAATCTGCTGTGTAAAGGCCTGTTTGCCTCTGGTCAGCTGGGAGACAAGAGCTTCTTTCTCTTCAACTTGACGGGTGAACTCACCTTGTGTGAAAGATGTCAAGATAAATTAGTTTGTGCCACAATTCTCAAAAACACACAACAGATTGTTCACTAATCATTTGTAGATACCATTTTCTGTCAGGAGACGTGCTCTTTGTGCACTCATGTCATTGATCTGACGGACATTTTCATCATTTTTGGACTTCAGTTCACTTAGCTGGTCCTCAAGAGTACGGCACATCTTTTCAAGATTTCCCTAATGGGGAAAAGACAGATCAAATCAGTCATCAGATTACATTTATAATCGCAATTGCCCTATTTATGGTAATAATTTGGGTATTAAAAGACTATTTGATGTGTTGTGTACCTTTGCTTTAGCAACAGCCTCCATGTTGCTGGAGAGGTCATCAATCTCCATCTTGTATTCACTCTTTTCCTTCTCAAGCTTCTGCTTGACACGCTGGAGGTTGTCGATCTGCTCTCCCAGCTCAGCTACGCTGTCAGCCTGCTTCTTACGAAGAGCAGCAGCAGTGGCTTCATGCTGCAGAGTGGACTCCTCAAGGTCACGACGGACCTTCTGGAACTCAGCTTCACGCTTCTTGTTCATCTCAATCTGAGCAGCAGTGGCTCCACCAGCCTCCTCCAGCCTCTCACTGATCTCTTCAAGTTCCCTGGAGAGGTCAGCTCTCTGCTTCTCAACCTTGGCACGAGCTGCACGTTCAGCCTCAATCTCCTCCTCCAGTTCCTCAATACGGGCCTGTTGAATGCAGGAGTGTCTATCTGTAAAATTCAACTCATAATACACAAGATGGCAAAGTATACAGTAATGTTTTATATAACATGATATGTAACCTGGAGCTCCTTGATCTTCTTCTGAAGCTGAGCACCCAGTGACTGCTCATCCTCAACCTTGCTCAGGAGCTGACTGATTTCAAAGTCTTTCCTGTGAGAAAAATCCAAAAGGTACATAGTAAGACGTCATGCAGTTGACCATAATTTTGAAAAGAATGGTTGTTTGACAAATTCAAAGGCAATTTTACTTTTTCAGTTTCTCGTCAGACTGCTGCTTTTCATTCTCAAGATCCATGATGGATTCCTGGGCCAGTTTCAGATCACCCTCCAGCTTCCTCTTGGCTCTCTCAAGGTCCATACGCAGCTTCTTCTCTTGCTCCAGAGAACCCTCGAGCTGAACGTTAAAATGAGTCTTTAAATTTCATGTTCAAGAGGAGTCTTGCTTTGACATTCCAGGTGACTCTGTAAACTTACATCATCCACTTGTTGCTCAAGCTTAGTCTTGGCCTTGGTCAGAGTGTTGACTTTGTCTTCCTCAGCCTGCAGGTCATCAAGAGTCTGCTGGTGAGACTCCTGAAGGGCTTTCTTTTCTTTGGTCAGCTTAGCAATGCTCTCATCTTGAGAAGCCATCTCCTCAGTAAGGTTCTTCACCTAGGTCACAAGAAAGACGTTGTTATTACATAGTAATCCTTAAATGTCCTTTGAATTACTAAAATGTATTGACATTTCCAAACCTTGTTCTCAGTAGCATGTTTCTCTTTCTCCACTTTGGCCAAGGTAAGCTCCAGATCGTCAATATCCTTCTTCAGCTCAGAGCATTCATCCTCCAGCTTTCTCTTCTTGGCAGTGAGCTCAGCATTGATTTCCTCTTCATCCTCCAGTCTCTCAGTTGTCTCTTTGAGTTTGGCCTCCATCTGAATCTTACTCTTGATAAGTCCCTCACATCTTTCCTCAGCATCTGACAGATTTTCAGCTTCCTAGTTCATTATATGTAAAGGGACCTTAGCAAAAAAACAAACAAACAAATGAAACAAACAAAAAGAAAACACTGAAAATTGTACTTACAGATGCTACTTGCAGCTGCAGATCATTTTTCTCCTGCACAATGGACACCATCTTCTCCTCCAGTTCCTTCTTCTTGGCGAGGGCTGTAGCCAAGTCTGTTTTCATCTTCTCATAGTTCTCCTTCATGTTGGCCAGCTCCTTCTCAGTTTCAGCACTCTTCAGCATAGGCTTGATCTTGTAGTACACCTTCATCCATGGCCAGTTTTTCACATTTGTGAATGAGCGGACGTTGTACTGGATGGTATAGATGGCTTCCCTGTAGAGAAAAATTTGATGTTATAGACAATAAAGTCTTGGGTCATGTTCTTTCATAGTATCTCTCTGAATTTGCTATTTTCAACATGCCTCCTCGCCATCATCTTCACAAACTCCTTTCTCATGACATAGCCACGGCAAAGAGCCTGAGTCATTGTGACCAAAGTTGCCAGCTTTTCATCTCTCATCTCCTCAAGGGTACCCAGCAGACCAGCCTTGAAGAACACCTGGAGAAATAAAAAAAAATAATAATTAAATGTAGCATGATGAGAGGAAATTCTTTCTACCCTTTAAAACAAACAATAAAAACATTTTACCAACCCTCATTTCTCAATGTTTCTTTTATAAATGGTGGTGCACTGACCCCTCAACTTCATTCCTAACACTGAATCATTTGTTCATCTTTCCCATTGTCTGGGAACCAAATTAACCTTATAGATAGATATATTACATAAAATTAACAGAAAATCACACTGGACTGAAAAAACATATAAGCTGGTTAGTCAGTCATGTCACTTACCTTGGTGTGATGAGACGGAATTCTTTCTATCCTTTAAAACAGACAATAAAAACATTTCACCAACCCTTACCTTAGTGTGTCCAAATCTGTACTCGTCATGATTAACATCAATTGACCCAAGCAGCTTCTCTGAAGCCTTCTTGTTGTCCATGAACTGGCCATCAGGGATGACACTGGCATTCAGCACCTTGTATCTTTGATGAAAGAGTTAATGGTTAGTGTGTGCATTTTCTTTTAATAGTCTGTCATCAAAAATTATGTTAGAAATTCCAATGATACCTCTGCTTGAAGTCAGCATAGGGGATTCTGCTGGGGAAACCTTTTCTGCAGATTCTGATACCCTCCAGCACACCGTTACACCTGAGCTGGTGGATGACCAGGTAGTTCTCCATCAGACCTGTAAAGAAGATATTCCTCATTTACTTCTTTTTTCTATTTGTTGTGACAGTACAAAATTAGGTAAACCATACCAACAAACCAGTCTACCCCTAAACCACTCCACTGAGATTATGTTTTTCATGTACCTGGAGTCTTTGACTCATTGGGAATCAGACAGCGCACAAAGTGAGGATGTGTGCTCCTCAAGTTTGTCATCAGTTTGCCCAAGTTCTCCTGTAGAGCCAAAATGTTGACTTTTGTCATGAAATGTCACAATTGTGAGTTTGAATATGAACTGAAATATGATTTAATAAAAAAAAAAAATTACTCTGAACTGTGAAGAAACAGTCTGCATAGAACCACCCTTCTTCTTGCCTCCCTTCTTGCCAACCTCTGTGGAAAAGTAGACATTTTGTCACAGTGAGACACTATATTTACATGAATTCATTCCACAGTTATTTTAGAATTATACAATTATACATTATGCATGTTTAAGTTCAATGGAATCTAATATATTACCCTCAACAACAGGAGGATACAGAAGCGCAAGCAGTTTAACTGAGGATTTCTGGTACAACTGCACAGCAGACTCATTCAGTGGGTCCTTGTTCTTTTCCAGCCAGCCGATGATATTGTAGTCCACAGTACCAGCGTAGTGCACCAGGGAGAAGTGGGCCTCAGGCTTGCCTTTGACAGGCTTTGGCTTCTCAAATGCTTTGTTTTTGCCAAGATGCTGGTCATACAGCTTGTTCTTGAAGGATGTGTCTGAGGCCTTGGGGAACATGCACTCCTCTTCAAGGATTGAGAAGATGCCCATGGGCTTGAAAAAAGTAGGAAGTATTTGATTAAGTGATGAATAAATGATATACAACTGTTTTGAAGTCAAATTAAAACATTTAGAAAAAATGACAACAATAAATGATCACCTTTTCAATCAGCTCAATGCAGGCAGCCAAGTCCATGCCAAAGTCAATGAACTCCCAGACAATACCCTCCTTCTTGTACTCATCTTGCTCCAGGACAAACATGGTGTGGTTGAAAAACTGTTGCAGTTTCTCATTGGTGAAGTTGATGCACAGCTGTTCCAGTGTGTTGAACTGGTAGGGCACAAATATTCAGCAAAATGTCTTGCACGCAATAAGAATGACATTGTAATAAATAAATAAAAACACCAGCAGCTAAATTGTTGGAAATGAAGCTTACATCAAAGATTTCAAAGCCAGCAATGTCCAGGACACCGATGAAGTATTGCCTTGCTTGTTTAGTGTCCAACATCTCGTTGATACGGACAACCATCCACAAGAACATCTTTTCATAGATAGACTTGGCCAGAGCAGTCACTGAGTTATTCACCTGGATAAAACAAAAGTCAATCAACCATTTTGTAAAATGCCACATTACTGTTCTGAACATCGTTTAATGGTACAAATAAAACAAAAGAATACAAATTTAAAATGTATTACACATTTTTATTGAAGTCTTTTGTCGAAATTAGGGCTGATGTTCACACTGTGTCTGATGTTACAATCTAAGCGGGACCATTGTATTATAAATATGCAAGTAGTACATGTAAATTAAAATCAAAATTTCAGGCCATGTTATTTCAGTTACCTGAGGTACAGTCTGTCCCTTGGTGACATACTCATTTCCGACCTTCACTCTGGGATAGCACAGAGCCTTCAGCATGTCAGCGGAGTTCAGACCCAGCAAGTAAGCAACCTTGTCAGCCTCTGAAAATAGTTAATTGATTTACAGTTAATACAGTATGTGACCATTGCCCTCCATCATGATATAATAAAGAAACAAGGTTCTCTGTTTCTCTGATGTTTAATACTCACCCTCTGTGCCATCAGGCTCAGCCTGCTCCTCACGCTGCTTCTGCTTGAACTTCATGTTACCATGGTGGAGCACAGCACCAGTCATCTTGTAGATGCTATTCTTCTCCTCACCACTGAAGCCCAGGATATCAATAGCGTTCTGTTTTCAAAAAAAGGTATCCACACATAAAAATGCATTTAATAGAGCAATTTTGATGAATGAATGAATTTCATGTATTGAAGTAAAGATTACTCACATCAGTGGCTTCCAGCTCAACTTTGTCATCAATGCTAGCCACAGTGATCTGACCCATGCTACACATGGGGAAGTCATAGGGGTTGGTTGTGATAAGTGACATTTCTAGAGATCAAAAAATGCATGGCAAGTTCATTGGATTGTTATGTATTAAACATGTCAGTTTCACATTGTACAACAACTCAGTCTTTTTACCAATGATCCCAGGTATGTGGTTGGTCATCATCTGGTAGAAGATGTGGTAGCCTCTTTCATCAGAAAGCTGGAATGTCACTCTGGACTTCTCCAGCAGATCTACAAAAAGTGTTCATAAGTCACAGCCTGGTCAATTCTAAATTCAAACGTGTATATATTCTGAGAATTGTTACTCACATGTCTCAATATCAGCACTAGCCAGTTTGCCAGTTGTGCCGAAATGGATTCTGATGAATTTACCCTGTTTTGAACAAGTGAAATTTCAACGTTCCTCCTCATGGGCAATGTATAACAAGATCTCTTTCACGTGTGGAAATCCCTCCATACTTACAAAACGAGAAGAGTTGTCATTCCTTATAGTTTTGGCATTACCATAGGCCTCCAGCAGGGGATTGGCTGCAATAATCTGATCCTCCAGAGACCCCTATAATCCAGGTTTAAAACTGACATCAGAAAATGACTGGAACATCATTTCATATTCAAAAGTCTTGATTGTTATCAATTGTATATGCCCACCTTTGAGGTGTCCCTCTTCTTGTCTCCACCAACTGAGATTGTTGCAAAGTACTGGATGACACGCTTGGTGTTCACAGTCTTTCCAGCACCAGATTCTCCACTAGGTAGGAACAGAGACTTTTCAGAATTTGATCAACATATCTGATTATGTTCAACAAAATAAACAAATATGAAACTTACGTGATCAAGACAGACTGGTTCTCCCTATCTGTTAAATAGAAAACAAAACATTTTTTTGACTGAAGTAGAAACCTCATACACTTAAATTCTGCAGTTGTATTAACTTAATTTAACTAACTTACCCATAAGCATGAACTGAAAAGCGTTGTCAGAGACAGAGAAGATGTGGGGTGGAGCCTCCATACGCTTCTTGCCTCTGTAGGCATTTACAACTTCAGCATCGTACACTGGGAGCCACTTGTAGGGGTTCACAGTGGCACAGAACAACCCAGAGTAGGTCTGAAAGGGATCATAGAGATTCAACAGTTAACTTTATGTTTTCCTCCATTTAGCCATTTTAAATATTTGTCTTTTTTAATTCAGCAGATTACTCAGCAGTCTTACGTAGATCATCCATGCTGCATAACGCTCTTTAAGGTTATACAACACAGAGGCTTCATTGAGATGGGTCATCATGGCCATGTCCTCAATTTTATCGTACTTGGGAGGGTTCATTGGAGAGACTTCATCTTCTTTAACTGTCCTCTCCTGGAACAGGACATTTGTCTCAGTGAGAATTGATCATACTGAATTTCCATTTGAGTTTGATTTAATGATACCAACCTCCTCAGTGCCCAGGACTTTGACAGTGACTTTGCCACCATCTTTCTTGATGATTGTTCCCTTCAAGTACAGCTCCTTAGCATCAGTCACATAGCAGGCAGACTTGGCATCAAAAGGTTTGCTTTGAGCCTCAATTCTCTCCTTCTCTGGCTTACGGAGGTAAATGGCAGCTTTGCCATAAACGGCCATCTCAGCGTCGGTACTCATGGTGCCGGCTTGTTTGTCTGTTGTAAAATCACAAAGGAGCTTCTTTTCAGACTAAAGGTCTTGTAGATGAACAGAAACGTGAACGTGAAATTTTGCTGAACAATGAAATGAAATTGAAGCCTCCTCTTTGTTTTGTTCCCATGCAGTTATACAGCCTTTTTTAGATTTAGCTGGCACTGAGAATAACCATTGTAGTATAGTTTTGTCAAAATACTTGGATGGATAAGTGTAGCCATTCAGGAACTGGTATATAGTTTGCTTAAAAATAAAAAGTTCAAAGTTTTAAATTTCACCTCACCTGTCCCCCTCTCTGTGAAGTGTATTCCCCAGGCCTGTTCAAAACAAGTTCTCAATTAGAAGAGGTTTCAAAACACAAATTGAAATAAATGTTCCCATTAACATTTAGCTCATTAACATTACTGCACATTAACATGTTAATTGAATAATATATTGAAGTGGTCTAAAGTATAAGAGTACAGACATACCACAAGCTGGATCTCACAGTCTCCTATGCACACTGCTATTCACTGAAGGACTCCTTATATTGAGCGGGTTTTGCTAACACAGTTGAAACTAAATCTGGAAGCATTCCAAATGTGGAAATGGAGACAGCATACCACAATTTTAACCGTGACTTGAGTGTTCCTTCATCAGCAGTTCAATAAGACATATGAGCACCATGTATGTTTGACAGAATATGCACAAATATAAAAATACACCAGTGTTCTCTTGTTGTACATAATTCAGTTAATTCAGTTCATTTGGTGAAATCATAATCAATTAAACATATTCTTTCTTTATATTCTATTCTTCTTTTGATTGCTAAATTTCTCTACTTCACTAACCTTTTTTCTTACAGTTTTGTCCAGTTGCTAACACACTGAAATGACATGGATAGCACAAATATTTAAACTGACACACAGGGAGCAAAACCTCATCTCAAATCTCCAAAACTTTAAACACATTTTCTGCTTTACACACATTTTGCAATTCGAAGTGGCACTTTTCAAGTTCTCTGCATAAGACACAATCTGACAAAAGACCATAGGTAAGCATCTTTGGAAGACATTGCTGAGAGAGGAAGAGGAAGAGGGAGGGTTTGAATGAAAGGGGGAGGAAGAGTGAGAGGTCGGGGTAGAGCAGTTTTGTCAAATTATTTTGCTTTCCTCTTTATTTTATTTTTTTTTCTGACATTTTTTCTGAAATTGTATTTTTCAGCTTACTGTTTTGTGAGCATATATTTTAGTTCATGCCAATGTAAATATATCTGCTGTGCATACGTTGCACTGACTTGTTTGGTGAAAAATAAATAAATAAATATTTCAATAGCATGTGTGTGTATCTGCAAATATTTCTGTGCATGTGAACAATCTGAATAATTCTCTACAGCAGTGGTCCCCAACCTTTTCCTAACTGCGGACCGGTCAACGATTGACAATTTTAATGCGGACCGGGGGGGGGACGTCATTTCGAAATAAAAAAACGTTTCAAAATAAAAGACCGCTCGACTTAGACTGGGACTATAATAGAGGGGGACTTACTACTCTATCTACAGTTGGTAGGAGAAGAAGAAAATATTAAGTATTAAGTAATATTTTCTTCTTCTCCTACCAACTGTGGATGAAGTAGTAAGTCCCCCTTTATTATAGTCCCAGTCTAAGTCGAGCGGTCTTTTATTTTGAAACGTTTTTTTATTTCGAAATGACCGTATTAAATAAAACAGAAATAACTAATTAATTCTTGTGCGGCCCGGTACTGATTGATCCACGGACCGGTACCGGTCCGCGGCCCGGGGGTTGGGGACCACTGGCCTAGGTGTTGAGGGCGGGGACAGTCATCATTGAAAAAACTAAAACGTGCTTTCGGCCTCCGAATGCAATATGCAGCGTCCACGCATAGGCTTATCTAACATGAAAAATTAACCCATTATTTATTTACATCTCTCTCTCTCTCTCTCTCTCTCTCTCTCTCTCTCTCTCTCTCTCTCTCTCTCTCTCTCTCTCTCTCGCTCTCTTTTCTTTTTTTTTTTTTTTTGGAAAAATTTTTTATTTTTATTTTATTTTTTTTAATTTCCCCCCAATGTCACGACCCGGTTCGGAATGTCTCGCGGACCGGTACCGGGTCGCGACCCGGTGGTTGGGGACCGCTGCTCTACAGTTTGAACTATGTTAGTATTATGGCAAAGCATACTAAAGATGAGAGTGCTTTTCATTATGCCCAACAGTGTGTAGTTGGTTAGACAAAAATCTAAGAATACGAATGAAGTGTGTGCCATCTGGTGCAAAAGTTTGATTTTGGTTGCAGTGCTTCATTTTGCGGGATATATGAGGTGTTTTGCAGTTTGGGTGTGTGGTTTGGTGAATTGTGTTAGTGTTTTGATAAAACCAGCCTAGTTTGCAAAATTGTGTTTAAGCAAATGGAAAAAACTGTAATCAGTTTGTCAAAGTTTATTTTGGGCTGTTGAACACCATGTATATTTGACAGAATATGCACAAATAAAAATACATCAGTGTTCTATATTTCCAAATTAAATTCAATTAATTTGATAAAATTCTGATTATTAATTTAAAGATATTCCTTTGATTGCTAAATTTATTTACACAAAAAATGTACACACAAAAGACTAAGTATATTTGGAGGACATTTGAACATTCCCATTTTCTTCGATCTACAGCACTGAGATCTAAGTAAGATTTATTTTCTTATTAAATATTTGAAGGTTTTATGTGATTTTTTTTCTTTTAAACAGGTACAGTACAGGTACAGACAGTGTAGGTGACAGGCTGCATAATGTTTGCCCAACAAATACGAATGAGAAACAATGTCTTTGAACTCCAATACTCCAATTGAAGCAAGACATTTAGACCTTCTATATAATGTTTTCAAAATTCTCTATGGCAATGACTTTTCATGAGGGATCCAAAAATGCTCCCAGACTGATAACTAACTCTCGAATGTTGTAGCTCTCCTCTCTGTGCTGGGGATTACACACGTTACAAAACTGTTTTCATACCACATGAATCAAATGTTATGGATAGTTACATCGGGTATATATTCCAATAAAGATTGTAGAATTTTGTTTAGCTGTCTCATAAATGATCCATCTTTCAAATGTGCTCTCTTTCACAGGACACAGTCACTTCAAAATAATACAGACAGTAATTTATGGTCAAAAAACATTTTATTGTGGTTTATTTCACATCATATTATATGATTGGAAACAGCCCATTTGCCAGAGTGCTTTACTCAGCAGCGTCTTTTCCCTGTAAAGAAATAAAAAAATTAATACACTGCAGTAGATATGCTCAGGCATCCACATCATACTCTGAATACATGTAAAGTTATTATTAAGTTATTCTAAAATGTCTCTCCTGCTGGAATGTGTATATGTTTACCTTGCCAGAGTCGCGGCTCTTTGCTCTCAGTTTGTTGACCTGGGACTCTGCAATGTCAGCACGCTCCTCAGCCTCCTCCAGCTCATGCTGGACCTTCCTGCACTTGGACAGATGAACGTTGGCCTGCTCCTCCTGAAAAGCAACACACAAAATATGGAAAGATGCTTTTATGCCCCAAAAAATCTTGCGAGGTCCACAGTACATAAATTAACAATGACATATCGAGTTCCCTTTGTATAAAACAGATCTTTTGTCCTTACCGCTTCCTCAGCCTGCCTCTTGTAGGCCTTCACCTTGAGCTGCAACTTGTCAACCAAGTCCTGCAGCCTGGTAACGTTTTTCTTATCTTCCTCAGTCTGTGACAGAAAATATAGACTTGCCTCTTTTAAAATCTGTAGCTGTAAATATAATGTATTGATTTATACTGTACATAATGCAATGTATTGTAGTTGTACCTGATAGGTGAGCTCCTTTACTCTCCTCTCATATTTGCGGACACCCTTAACAGCATCTGCCCCACGTCTCTGCTCAGCCTCAACCTCTGCCTCCAACTCACGCACCTTCACAAAAACAGAAAATGTATGAAATATTTGGAATCCGAATCTTATGCATATTTTACTACTGTGCAAGTCTAAATAAAATTGTCTTACTCTCGACTCAAGTTTCTGGAGCTGCTTCTTGCCACCCTTCATGGCCAGATTCTCGGCCTCATCCAGGCGGTGCTGCAGGTCCTTAACAGCAACCTCCAGGTTCTTCTTCATCCTCTCCAGGTGAGAACTAGTATCCTGCTCCTTCTTCAGCTCCTCAGCCATCATAGCAGCCTAGAGGAGACAACATGAAATGATAATTAGAAATATCTTAAAAACACATTTTCCTATGAAAAGTAAAAACAAAGGAAAGTTAAACCTACATCAGTGATGGCCTTCTTGGCCTTCTCCTCAGCATTCCTTGCTTCCTGAACAGTGTCATCAACTTCACCCTGAATCTGGACAAGGTCAGTCTCAAGCTTCTTCTTGGTGTTCATGAGGCTTGTGTTCTAAAAAGTAAAAAGATTTTGTCATTTCAGTCATCACTTGCCTGATTTTCATGTTATTTAAAAAATTCAAAACATTTTGAATTATTGCAAAATCATGCCATTTGTTCACCTGAGAGTGCAGAAGTCCAACACGCTCACTGGCATCCACCAGCTCCTGTTCAGCAACTTTGCGGCTTCTCTCTGTCTGTTCAAGAGCGGCTCTCAGTTCCTCAATTTCAGCTGTCATGAGACCGTTCCTGCGCTCCACCATAGCAGCTTGTTCCTTGAAGTCATCCTGGGCTCTGACAGCATCATCAAGGTGCAGTTGAGCATCCTGATGAAGAAATATCAGCGAAATGTACAACATGTTAAATGCCAAAATGTAGGTACACTGACCATAGCCTGATTAGCAAGAACTCCATGTCTTACAATACCTTGAGCTGTGCTTGCACGTTCCTCAGCTGCTTCTGGGACTCAGCAGCCTGGCGATTGGCATGGCTCAACTGAATCTCCATTTCATTCAGGTCTCCCTCCATCTTCTTCTTGATTCTCAGGGCATCGTTCCTGCTCCTGACCTCAGAATCCAGAGTGCTCTGCATGGAGTCAATCACCCTCTGGCTGTTCCTCTTGATCTGCTCCATCTCTTCATCTTTCTCTGCCAGCTTCCTGTCCACCTCACCCTTAATCTGGTTGAGCTCCAGCTGGACACGCAGGATCTTAGACTCTTCATGTTCCAGAGTTCCCTAATAATGTCAAAAAATAAAATATTAATCTCTGCCTTCAGAACTTTTATAATATATTTGTCCATGGGTTTTCAGAAGATCTTTGCAGAAGAATTGTACCTCAGCCTCTTCAAGAGCTGTCTGGATCTCAGACTTCTCTGTCTCCACCAGCTTCTTGGCCTTCTCCAGTTCATGGATACTCTTGCCAGTCTCACCAATCTGTTCAGTCAGGTCTGAGATCTCCTCTGCAGAGAAATATGTTTGATAGTGTTCAATAATATCTAAGCTTCATTCTAACACATACAAATGTATTGAATGCAACAGCTGTTACAGAAAGTGGTCAAAACTCACGCTGGAGGTTCTTGTTTTCACGCTTCATGGTCTCCAGCTGATCAAGAGCTTCCTCATAAGAGTTCTTCATCTTGAACAGCTCAGTGCCAAGAGAACGGGCCTCCTTCTGAGTTCCCTCAAGCTCTGCTTGACCCTCCTCATACTTCTGTTTCCACTCTGCCAAGACCTACATTACACAATAATACAGATTACTTGGTTATTATTCCATTTACCGTAATTATAAAATAATTGATTTTTCTTTCATTTTATGTCACGTTTGCACAAAGTGAACGTTGCAACCTTGTCGAAGTTCCTCTGCTTCTTGTCCAGATTGGCAGCCAGTCCATTGGCTCTCTCCACATCAATCATGAGGTCCTCCACCTCACTCTGGAGCCTCTGTTTGGTTTTCTCAAGAGAAGCACACTTGGAATTCACTGCCTCAATCTGCTCCTCAGCCTCCTGAAGGCGCTGGGCCAGCTTTTTCCTGTTTGAAAAAGGTGTGATTTATCTCTCAATGAAAACCTTAAAATTAAACATATACAAGCAAAGCATAGCAGTCAGTTGTGCAAGGTTATACCTCAAATGATTCATATTCATATATGTTATGTGCTTCACTGTTAAATTGTCATGGTTGGATATATTTCTTTAAAACCAAAGTATTGATATAAAATAAAGATTGAGTCAGTTGACCACGTCTATTATCATAGACTGGGTCATTTTATTGTTTAAAATGCACTCACTTGGCTTCCTCAAGCTCCTCAGTACGCTGGATAGCATCAGTTTCATACTTAGATCTCCACTGAGCCACCTCACTGTTGGCCTTGGACATTCCACGCTGTAGCTCAGCCTTAGCCTCCTGCTCCTCCTCAAACTGCTCCCTCAACAGATCACAGTCGTGGCGGGCTGATTGCACTCCATGGGCAAGAGCATTCTTGGCCTGGTGTAAGGAATAATATTCAGTGTGCACATCGTCTAATTAAATAAGTCTATCAGCACATACTTACAGTTTCCTTACCTTAACCTCTTCTTCAATCTGTCTCTTCAACTCCTCAATCTGCTGTGTGAAGGCCTGTTTGCCTCTGGTCAGCTGGGAGACAAGAGCTTCTTTCTCTTCAACTTGACGGGTGAACTCACCTTGTGTGAAAGATGTCATGATACATTAGGTTTTGTCATATTCTCAATAATACACAACAGGTCATTCACTGATAACTTGTAGATACCATTTTCTGTCAGAAGACGTGCTTTCTGTCCACTCATGTCATTCATTTGACGGACATTTTCATCATTTTTGGACTTCAGTTCACTTAGCTGGTCCTCAAGAGTACGGCACATCTTTTCAAGATTTCCCTAATGGGGAAAAGACAGATCAGATCAGATTTTATTCATAATATTAATTGACATATTACTAGTACAATAAATAATGAAATTTAATGTGTTGTATACCTTTGCTTTAGCAACAGCCTCCATGTTGCTGGAGAGGTCATCAATCTCCATCTTGTATTCACTCTTTTCCTTCTCAAGCTTTTGCTTGACACGCTGGAGGTTGTCGATCTGCTCTCCCAGCTCAGCTACGCTGTCAGCCTGCTTCTTACGAAGAGCAGCAGCAGTGGCTTCATGCTGCAGAGTGGACTCCTCAAGGTCACGACGGACCTTCTGGAACTCAGCTTCACGCTTCTTGTTCATCTCAATCTGAGCAGCTGTGGCTCCACCAGCCTCCTCCAGCCTCTCACTGATCTCTTCAAGTTCCCTGGAGAGGTCAGCTCTCTGCTTCTCAACCTTGGCACGAGCTGCACGTTCAGCCTCAATCTCCTCCTCCAGTTCCTCAATACGGGCCTGTTGAATGGAAGTTTGCTTTCATAAAACTTTCACTTTGAAGCCACAAAATAGGAAAAGTATGCAGTATTTTACGTAGTAAATATTTGACCTGAAGCTCCTTGATCTTCTTCTGAAGCTGAGCACCCATTGACTGCTCATCCTCGATCTTGCTCAGGAGCTGACTGATTTCAAAGTCCTTCCTGAAAGAATAATTTAAAAGGTACATAGTAAGAGTCTGTATGGTTGACTATAAATTTAAAAACATTGGCTCATACAAATTCAATAGAAACTTTACTTCTTCATTTTCTCCTCAGACTGCTGCTTGTCATTCTCAAGATCCATGATGGATTCCTGGGCCAGTTTCAGATCACCTTCCAGCTTCCTCTTGGCTCTCTCAAGGTCCATACGCAGCTTCTTCTCTTGCTCCAGAGAACCCTCAAGCTGAACGTTAAAATAAGTTTTTATTACAAGGTTCAAGAGAAATGTTGCTTTGCGCATCCACGTGACTTTGTTAACTTACGTCATCCACTTGCTGCTCAAGCTTAGTCTTGGCCTTGGTCAGAGTGTTGACTTTGTCTTCCTCAGCCTGCAGGTCATCAAGAGTCTGCTGGTGAGCCTCCTGAAGGGCTTTCTTTTCTTTAGTCAGCTTAGCAATGCTCTCATCTTGAGAAGCCATCTCCTCAGTAAGGTTCTTCACCTAGGTTCACAAGAAAGACGTTGTTATTACAAGGTCATACTCAAATGTTACTTTATCTGCTAGACATATTGATTTTTTTCGAACCTTGTTCTCAGTGGCATGTTTCTCCTTCTCCACTTTGGCCAAGGTAAGCTCCAGATCATCAATATCCTTCTTCAGCTCAGAGCATTCATCCTCCAGCTTTCTCTTCTTGGCAGTGAGCTCAGCATTGATTTCCTCTTCATCCTCCAGTCTCTCAGTTGTCTCTTTGAGTTTGGCCTCCAGCTGAATCTTACTCTTGATAAGTCCCTCACATCTTTCCTCAGCATCTGACAGATTCTCAGATTCCTAGTTCATTATATGAAAGTAGACCTTAGCAAAAAAACAAACAAACAAATAAAACAAACAAAAGGAAAACACTGAATAATGTACTTACAGATGCTACTTGCAGCTGCAGATCATTTTTCTCCTGCAGAAGGGACACCATTTTCTCCTCCAGTTCCTTCTTCTTGGCTAGGGCAGCAGCCAAGTCTGTTTTCATCTTCTCATAGTTCTCCTTCATGTTGGCCAGCTCCTTCTCAGTTTCAGCACTCTTCAGCAGAGGCTTGATCTTGTAGTACACCTTCATCCATGGCCAGTGTTTCACATTCATGAATGAGCGGACGTTGTACTGGATGGTGTAGATGGCATCTCTGTTGACAAAAAGTTGGTATTATAGACAAAGTTTTTCTACATTATTCATAACATGACAGTGGACCTACATACCTCCTCTCCATCATCTGCATAAACTCCTTTCTCATGAGGAAACCACGGCAAAGTGCCTGAGTCATGGTGACCAGAGATGCCAGCTTTTCATCTCTCATCTCCTCAAGGGTACCCAGCAGACCAGCCTTGAAGAACACCTGCACAAAACAGTATAAAAATAAATGTATAGGAAGTAGAGATAGTGATCACTTCCAAAATTGTTCAAAACAATTCATGCCAGACACAGTAAATACACAAGTATATCAATGACATCAAGTTGCTTACCTTGGTGTGTCCAAATCTGTACTGGTCATGATCAATATCAATTGACCCAAGCAGCTTCTCTGAAGCCTTCTTGTTGTCAATGAACTGGCCCTCAGGGATGACACTGGCATTCAGCACCTTGTATCTTTGATGAGAGAGATAATAGTGAGTGTGTGCATCTCATTTTAATAGTCTGTCATCAAAATTATGTTTGACATTCTTTTGATACCTTTGCTTGAAGTCACCATAAAGGATTCTGCTGGGGAAACCTTTTCTGCAGATTCTGATACCCTCCAGCACACCGTTACATCTGAGCTGGTGGATGACCAGGAAGTTCTCCATCAGACCTGTAAAAAAGACACTTCTTGTTTACTTCTTTGGATACATTGTTAGCCTCTTTTTTCCAAAAATTAAGGAAACTATAATCACTCTACTGAGATTATGTCTTTCATGTACCTGGAGTCTTTGACTCATTGGGAATCAGGCAACGTACAAAGTGAGGATGGGTACTCCTCAAGTTTGTCATCAGCTTGCCCAAGTTCTCCTGTAGAGCCAAAATGTTGACTTTTGTCATGAAATGTCACAATTGTGTGTTTGAGTATGAACTGAAATATGATTTCATACACATGTTTACAATGTTAATCCTTACCCTGAACTGTGAAGACACAGTCTGCATAGAACCACCCTTCTTCTTGCCTCCCTTCTTTCCACCACCAGCCTCTGCTAAAAGAAAGATTTGACAGAATGAGACTGGATATTTACATAAATACATGCTGCAACTATAGAAAAATATACAGTTATTTAAAAACAGACATTTCAAAATAATAATACGAATACATAAAATATACATATATACAAATAGAGTATATGCTTGAGTTTACTACAACTGCTGTCATACCCTCAACAACTGGAGGAAACAGATGAACCAGCAGCTTAACGGAAGACTTCTGATACAGCTGCAAAACAGACTCATTCAGTGGATCCTTGTTCTTGTCCAGCCAGCCAGCGATATTGTAGTCCACAGTGCCAGCGTAGTGCACCAGGGAGAAGTGGGCCTCAGCCTTGCCTTTGGCGGGCTTTGGCTTCTCAAATGCTTTGTTTTTGCCAAGATGCTGGTCATACAGCTTGTTCTTGAAGGATGTGTCTGTGGCCTTGGGGAACATGCACTCCTCTTCAAGGATGGAGAAGATGCCCATGGGCTTGAAAAAAGTGGAAAGAAATATGTCATTAAGAGATAATTGATATATAATTGTTTTTAAGTCAAAATAAAACATTTACATACAGTCACAACATTAAATGATTACCTTTTCAATCAGCTCAATGCAGGCAGCCAAGTCCATGCCAAAGTCAATGAACTCCCAGATAATACCCTCCTTCTTGTACTCCTCTTGCTCCAGGACAAACATGTGGTGGTTGAAGAACTGTTGCAGTTTCTCATTGGTGAAGTTGATGCACAGCTGTTCCAGTGTGTTGAACTGGTAGGGCACAAATATTCAGCATAATCTCTTGCATGGAAAAGAAATGATACTGTCATAAAACGCACCAGCAGCTGAATTGTTGGAAATGAAGCTTACATCAAAGATTTCAAAGCCAGCAATGTCCAGGACACCGATGAAGTATTGCCTTGACTGTTTAGTGTCCAACATCTGGTTGATACGGACGACCATCCACAAGAACATCCTTTCATAGATGGCCTTGGCCAGGGCAGTCACTGAGTTATTCACCTGAATAAAACAAAGATGTGATTTGACAAAAGTCAGTCTATGGTTTTGTAAAATTCTGGATATTGGACTGGTATTCTGAACTTGTAATGAGGTTAATGAAACAAAAGAATGTGAATGAAAAATGATTGCCCATAAGGAATTTAAGAATGTAATTCATCAAAAGTAGAGCAAATTTTTACACTGCGTCTGATGTTACAACCCTAAGAGGGACTACAGAATTAATTTAATCAGTATCCTAAACCTCATGCAAATACACATGTACTACATGTAAATTAAAATTAAAATTATTATTTCAGTTACCTGAGGTACAGTCTGTCCCTTGGTGACATACTCATTTCCGACCTTCACTCTGGGATAGCACAGAGCCTTCAGCATGTCAGCGGAGTTCAGACCCAGTAAGTAAGCAACCTTGTCAGCCTCTGAAAATAGTTAATTGATTTACAGTTAATACAGTATGTGACCATCACCCTCCATCATGATATAATAAAGAAACAAGGTTCTCTGTTTCTCTGATGTTTAATACTCACCCTCTGTGCCATCAGGCTCAGCCTGCTCCTCACGCTGCTTCTGCTTGAACTTCATGTTACCATGGTGGAGCACAGCACCAGTCATCTTGTAGATGCTCATCTTCTCCTCACCACTGAAGCCCAGGATATCAATAGCGTTCTGTTTTCCAAAGAGGTGTTCACAAAAAAAAAATCTCACTCTCTTTAAAACATGCATTAAACAGAGCTGTTGAATAAAATACATTTCAATGTTGTTTAAAAGTTTAAATGAAGATCACACACATCAGTGGCCTCCAGCTCAACTTTGTCATCAATGCTAGCCACAGTGATCTGACCCATGCTACACATGGGGAAGTCGTAGGGGTTGGTGGTGATAAGTGCCATTTCTGGGGATCAAAAAATAAATAACAACCTCATTATATTGTTGTATATGAAACCTGTAAGTAAGTTTCACATTGTACAACAACTCTTTTTACCAATGATCCCAGGTATGTGGTTGGTCATCATCTGGTAGAAGATGTGGTAGCCTCTTTCATCAGGAAGCTGGAATGTCACTCTGGACTTCTCCAGCAGATCTACAAAAAGTGTTCATAAGTCACAGCCTGGTCAATTCTAAGTTCAAACATTTGTATGTACTCTGAGGATTGTTACTTACATGTCTCAATATCAGCACTAGCCAATTTGCCAGTTGTGCCGAAATGGATTCTGATGAATTTACCCTGTTTTGAAGAAAGGACATTTTAATGTCCCTCCAGCAATGTACAATAAGATCTCTTTCACGTGTGGAAATCCCTCCATACTTACAAAACGAGAAGAGTTGTCATTCCTTATAGTTTTGGCATTACCATAGGCCTCCAGCAGAGGATTGGCAGCAATAATCTGATCCTCCAGAGACCCCTATAATCCAGGTTTAACATTGATATCAGAAAATGACTGGCAAGTATAAAATGTTTTCCATACCTAAAGAACACCAAATCACAATCATCTTCCACTTTTGTACTCCCACCTTTGAGGTGTCCCTCTTCCCTCCGCCAACTGAGATTGTTGCAAAGTACTGGATGACACGCTTGGTGTTCACAGTCTTTCCAGCACCAGATTCTCCACTAGGTAGGAACAGAGACTTATCAGAATTTGATCAAGATATGTGATTATGTTCAACAAAATAAACAAATGTGAAACTTACGTGATCAAGACAGACTGGTTCTCCCTATCTGTTAAATAGAAAAGAAAGATTTTTTTTCTGAAATAGAAACCTCATTTGCTGACAAATTCTTCATTCTTATACCAATTACTCACCAGTAAGCATGAACTGATAAGCATTGTCAGAGACAGAGAAGATGTGGGGTGGAGCCTCCATACGCTTCTTGCCTCTGTAGGCATTTACAACTTCAGCATCGTAGACTGGGAGCCACTTGTAGGGGTTTACAGTGGCACAGAACAACCCAGAGTAGGTCTGAAAGGGATCATAGAGATTCCACAGTTAACTCTGTGTTTTCCTACATTTAGCCATTTTAAATATTTGTCTTTTTTAATTCAGCAGATTACTCAGCAGTCTTACGTAGATCATCCATGCTGCATAACGCTCTTTAAGGTTATACAACACAGAGGCTTCATTGAGATGGGTCATCATGGCCATGTCCTCAATTTTATCGAACTTGGGAGGGTTCATTGGAGTGACGTCATCTTCTTTAACTGTCTTCTCCTAGAAGAGGAAATTTGTCTTAATGAGTACTGATCATATTGAGTTCCCGGTTAAATCTGACTATGATACTAACCTCCTGAGTGTCCAGGACTTTGACAGTGACTTTGCCACCATCTTTCTTGATGATTGTTCCCTTCACATACAACTCCTTAGCATCGGCAACATAGCAGGCAGACTTGGCATCAAAAGGTTTGCTCTGGGCCTCAATTCTTTCCTTTTCTGGTTTACGGAGGTAAATGGCAGCTTTGCCATAAACGGCCATCTCCGCGTCTGTACTCATGGTGGCGGTTTAGGTCTATGAGGTAAATACAAATCAGAGTCTCATTCATCTTTTTAAACCTGATGTGCTCACACCATGTCACTGTACAGCCAATGATGCTGTTAAACTGTTAAATTGATATATAAATAAATATATTAAATATATGATAAAGTATCATCACAAGTGAACACACCTTCGCTCATTCAAAATGTGATCACAATTCAATAAATTCAAACTGCAGCTGAATTAAATTGCATAATGTTCATACCTGACCCTCTCTGTCGTCAGAAGTCAGTGTTATATTATCCAATCCTGTTAAATAAATATCACATATTTTCAGTTACTGGTGAAGGTTTTAAGGTTGAAAGAAACTGAAGGCAGATAGAAGGACTTACCACAAGCAGGCGTCTCCACAGTCTTCTACCACACACTGTTCCTTTCTTCTGGAGTCCTTATATTGAAACAGGCTGGCTTACGTCGTAAAGTTAAAAATGGGACCAATGCAAACAAGGCATGGATAACAGACAAGTTGACATACAATGAAACAGGTGTTGCCACCTACATAGTGTATGTTATTAACTACACATGTACCATACCATGTTTTGAATTGAGTTTTGGATTTGAAGTTTGTATGTTCTGAACTAATTTCTCTGTCATGACATGAAGTATAAGGTATCACATCAATATAATAGCACAGGAAGGGACATTGTATTGGGACTTGGGAAATTTTTGAATATTTTTAATTTGTATCAAACATCTCCAAATTGCCTCTGACTATGTCCCAGAGCCTGTGATTAACAAAATGTCAACATAGAATGCTTTTCAAAAGCATTTTTAACTCGTCTATTGATGCACAGGTGATGAAATAGATATTTTATATAAACCAGATATCTACATATGCTGCGTAGTGGCACGTATTTCACCCAAGTGTTTTATGAGTGTAAGATGACTCTAAGAATCTTTAAAGCGTTCAGGACTATTTTCTGCCTTTCAGTCGTAACTTCTTTCAAGTCTACTATATCATTATTCATCACTGTTGTCAGTTATGCATCTTTAAATACTTTAGACCAAAGTTCTTCTTGACTTTCAAATGCTGAAATATTTTCTTTGACTGTTATATAACTATAATATAACAAGTACTTGTACTGTCAATAGTAAACAAAAGCAAAGAGTAGTAGTGTGAAAAAAACTTAAATATAAGGAAAACAATAGTGGGTTATGCTGTGAGAATGCTCAGGTATTTCTATTCTCCATTTTGGTATATTTAGACATGTTTTTTTTTTCTTTGACTCTGGGTCACTGTTGGAATCCAGGTTGGCTACAGCTGTCAATGTCCTAAGTGAATGAATGTAGATGAAGGTTGAATGAACTGTTTCCGGGGCCACCATGTTGTTGCTGGAATGTGGTGGCACCAGGTCAAGCTAAGTTGTGATGCCAGAACATTCCAAAATGTTCTGATATGGGAAGCATGCTCCTTAGTTTCCCCTGGCACTAATAAAAATCAAATATTAGTGCTGTAAGGATTTTTGATTGTTCTTTATGTCATTTCACTTTTGCTACATGTGTGAAGGTTTAAAACAGCTTGTATTATCTATGCTTTGCATAGCAGCATGTATACTTGTTGTTGCCAACTATTATTTTGTAAAATTGGAATTCTCAATTTTTTTTCCTGTCACCCCATTTTTAGATCCCATAATACTTATGTATCCAGATCTGTCAAGTTTGGGACTTGAGAACAGTTTTTTACTATTTAATTTTCAAGAGCATGTAACGTCACTCTTACTCTCCTCTCATCAAGCCTCCCATATGCCTTCATTTGACCTTGAGCTATTAGAGCCATTGTTTATTCTTAATATTTTCAGTGACTAGATTTGATTGATCTTTTGTGTTAAATGTCAATGTGACTATACCTGGATAGTAACTGCAGTTGTTCCTCCACAACTCTTTGCTGTAAATCTAAACAAAATTCTTTAATGTGCCCCTTGCCAATATTTAATACTCATCCAGGAAGTGCTGCAACTACTGAGCAGCAACTTCCACACTCTGCTTTATTGTCTCCAGGGAAGTCAAATATGCATGTCAAATAGGGAGCAAATCCAGTTTAACTCTCTATCAGTAAGAGCCCTCTCAAGCCCTTTCTGTCTATTTTAAAGTATCCCTTAGATCCTAAATTTCCGCCACCTGTTGATCGACTCTACTCAAAGCGGGGGGTTACTTATGGGTGTTAATACCACTAATATCCTTTGTTAAAGTCATTGAAATCTACTAAACAGAAAAATGTATATGCGACACCATAGTTTGTTTCAAAGAAAAGTATTAGAGATTCGTAATGACTTAAGATCTATCTTACTTTGATACATATATCAATAATAATGATATCATTATTTACCTGACAAACTAATGTATTTCATCAGGTGTGAAATCAGTTAAAGCTGTTGTACATACTAAACTAGTTATTGTAGACACAATAGTCAAAATAAATGTAAATAATGTTAATTCATTAAAAATATTTGCTCTTCACCTCATAGTGTATAACAGTACTGTATATTTGAACAACAACTCCTCATCTGCTGTGTAACGGGCCTGTTTGCCTCTGGTCAGCTGGGAGACAAGAGCTTCTTTCTCTTCAACTTGACGGGTGAACTCACCTTGTGTGAAAGATGCATGATACATTAGGTTTTGTCATATTCTCAATAATACACAACAGTTCATTCACTGATAACTTGTAGATACTTTCTGTCAGAAGACGTGCTTTCTGTCCACGCATGTCATTCATTTGACGGACATTTTCATCATTTTGGACTTCAGTTCACTTAGCTGGTCCTCAAGAGTACGGCAAATCTTTTAAGATTTCCCTAATGGGGAAAAGACAGATCAGATCAGATTTTATTCATTAATTATTAATTGACATATTACTAGTACAATAAAAATGAAAATTTATGTGTTGTATACCTTTGCTTTAGCAACAGCCTCCAGTTGCTGGAGAGGTCACATCTCCATCTTGTATTCACTCTTTTCCTTCTCACGCTTTTGCTTGACACGCTGGAGGTTGTCGATCTGCTCTCCCAGCTCAGCTACGCTTCAGCCTGCTTCTTACGAAGAGCAGCAGCAGTGGCCTTCATGCTGAGAGTGGACTCCTCAGATCACGACGGACCTTCTGGAACTCAGCTTCACGCTTCTTGTTCATCTCAATCTGAGCACTGTGGCTCCACCAGCCTCCCCAGCCTCTCACTGATCTCTCAAGTTCCCTGGAGAGGTCAGCTCTCTGCTTCTCACCTTGGCACGAGCTGACGTTCGCCTCAATCTCCTCCTCCAGTTCCTCAATACGGGCCGGTTGAATGGAAGTTTGCTTTCATACAAACTTTCATTTGAAGCCACCAAATAGGAAAAGTATGCAGTATTTTACGTAGTAAAATTTGACCTGAAGCTCCTTGATCTTCTTCTGAAGCTGGCGCCCATTGACTGCGATCCTCGATCTGCTCAGGAGCTGACTGATTCAAAGTCCTTCCTGAAAGATAATTTTTAAAAGGTACATAGTAAGCGTCTGTATGGTTGACTATAAATTAAAAACATGCTCATACAAATTCAATAGAAAACTTACTTCTTCATTTTCTCCTCAGACTGCTGCTTTGTCATTTCAAGATCCATGGGATTCCTGGGCCAGTTTCAGATCACCTCCAGCTTCTCTTGGTCTCTCAAGGTCCATACGCAGCTTCTTCTCTTGCTCCAGAGAACCCTCAGTTGAACGTTAAAATAGTTTTATTACAGGTTCAAGAGAAAATGTTGCTTTGCGCATCCACGTGACTTTGTTAACTTACGTCATCCACTTGCTGCTCAAGCTTAGTCTTGGCCTTGTCAGAGTGTTGACTTTGTCTTCCTCATCCTGCAGGTCATCAAGAGTCTGCTGGTGAGCCTCCTGAAGGGCTTTCTTTTCTTATCAGCTTAGCAATGCTCTCATCTTGAGAAGCCATCTCCTCAGTAGGTTCTCACCTAGGTTCACAAGAAAGACGTGTTTTACAAGGTCATACTCAAATGTTACTTTAATCTGCTAGACATATTGATTTTTTTCGAACCTTGTTCTCAGTGGCATGTTTCTCCTTCTCCACTTTGGCCAAGGTAAGCTCCAGATCATCAATATCCTTCTTCAGCTCAGAGCATTCATCCTCCAGCTTTTTCTTAGCAGTGAGCTCAGCATTGATTTCCTCTTCATCCTCCAGTCTCTCAGTTGTCTCTTTGAGTGTGGCTCCCAGCTGAATCTTACTCTGTGATAAGTCCCTCACATCTTTCCTCAGCATGACAAGATTCTCAGGATTCCTGTTCATTATATGAAAGTAGACCTTGACAAAAAAACAAAACAAACAAATAAAACAAACAAAAGGAAACACTAAAAATGTACTTACAGATGCTACTTGCAGCTGCAGATCATTTTTCTCCTGAGGAAAGGGACACCTTTTCTCCTCCCGTTCCTTCTTCTTGGCTAGGGCAGCAGCAAGTCTGTTTTCATCTTCTCATAGTTCTCCTTCAGTTGGCCGCTCCTTCCCGTTTTCAGCACTCTTCAGCGGCTTGATCTGTAGTACACCTTCATCATGGCCAGTGGTTTCACATTCATGAATGAGCGGCGTTGTACTGGATGGTGTAGATGGCAATCTCTGTTGACAAAAAGTTGGTATTATAGACAAAGTTTTTCTACATTATTCATAACGAAAGTGGACCTACATACCTCCTCTCCATCATATCGCAAAATTCCTTCTCATGAGGAAACCACGGCAAAGTGCCTGAGTCATGGTGACCAAGATGCCAGCTTTCATCTCTCATCTCCTCAAGGGTACCCAGCAGACAGCTTGAGAGACACCTGCCAAAAACAGTTAAAAATAAATGTATAGGAAGTAGAGATAGTGATCACTCCAAAATTGTTCAAACAATTCATGCCAAACAGTAAATACACAAGATATCAATGACATCAAGTTGCTTACCTTGGTGTGTCCAAATCTGTACTGGTCAGGATCAATTCAATTGACCCAAGCAGCTTCTCTGAAGCCTTCTTGTTGTCAATGAACTGGCCCTCAGGATGACACTGGCATTCAGCACCTTTGTATCTTTTTGATGAGAGAGATAATAGTGATGTGTGTGCATCTCTTTTTAATAGTCTGTCATCAAAATTATGTTTGACATTCTTTTGATACCTTTGCTTGAAGTCACCATAAAGGATTCTGCTGGGAAACCTTTTCTGCAGATTCGGATACCTCCAGCACACCGTTACAACCTGAGCTGGTGGATGACCAGGAAGTTCTCCATCAGACTGTAAAAAAGACACTTCTTGTTACTTCTTTGGTACATTGTTATGCCTCTTTTTCCAAAAATTAAGGAAACTATAATCACTACTACTGAATTATGTCTTTCATGTACCTGGAGTCTTTGACTCATTGGGAATCAGGCAACGTACAAAGTGAGGATGGGTACTCCTCAAGTTTGTCATCAGCTTGCCCAAGTTCTCCTGTAGAGCCAAAATGTTGACTTTTGTCATGAAATGTCACAATTGTGTGTTTGAGTATGAACTGAAATATGATTCATACCATGTTTACAATGTTATCCTTACCCTAACTGTGAAGACACAGTCTGCATAGAACCACCCTTCTTCTTGCCTCCCTTCTTTTCCACCACCAGCCTCTGCTAAAAGAAAGATTTGACAGAATGAGACTGGATATTTACATAATACATGCTGCCCTATAGAAAAATATACAGTTATTTAAAAACAGACATTTCAAAATAATATAGAATACATAAAAATATACATAATACAAATAGAGTATATGCTTGAGTTTATACAAACTGCTGCATACCCTCAAACAACTGGAGGAAACAAGATGAACCAGCAGCTTAACGGAGACTTCTGATACAGCTGCAAAACAGACTCATTCAGTGGATCCTTGTTCTTGTCCAGCAGCCCACAGATATGTAGTCCACAGTGCCAAGCGTATCACCAGGGAGAAGTGGGCCTCGCCTTGCCTTTGGCGGTTTGGCTTTAAATGCTTTGTTTTGCCAAGATGCTGGTCATACAGCTTGTTCTTGAAGGTGTTGTCTGTGGCCTTGGGGAACATGAATCTCTTCAAGGATGGAGAAGATGCCCATGGGCTTGAAAAAGTGGAAAGAAATAGTCATTAAGAGATAATTGATATATAATTGTTTTAAGTCAAAATAAAACATTTACATACAGTCACAACATTAAATGATTACCTTTTCAATCAGCTCAATGCAGGCAGCCAAGTCCATGCCAAGTCAATGAACTCCTAATATCCCTCCTTCTTGTACTCCTCTTGCTCCAGGACAAAAACATGTGGTGGTTGAAGAACTGTTGCAGTTTCTCATTGGTGAGTTGATGCACAGCTGTTCCAGTGTGTTTAACTGGTAGTGGGCACAAATATTCAGCATAATCTCTTGCATGGAAAAGAAATGATACTGTCATAAAACGCACCAGCAGCTGATTGTTGGAATGAAGCTTACATCAAGATTTCAAGCCAGCAATGTCCAGGACACCGATGAAGTATTGCCTTGACTGTTTAGTGTCCAACATCTGGTTGATACGGAGCGACCATCCACAAGAACATCCTTTCATAGATGGCCTTGGCCAGGGCAGTCACTGAGTTATTCACCTGAATAAAACAAAGATGTGATTTGACAAAAGTCAGTCTACGGTTTGTAAATTCTGGATATTGGACGGTGGTATTCTGAACTTGTAATGAGGTTAATGAAACAAAAGAATGTGAATGAAAAATGATTTCCCATAAGGAATTTAAGAATGTAATTCATCAAAGTAGAGCAAATTTTTACACTGCGTCTGATGTTACAAAACCTAAGAGGGACTACAGAATTAATTTATCAGTATCCTAAACCTCATGCAAATACAATGTATACATGTAAATTAAAATTAAAATTTATTTCAGTTACTGAGGTACAGTCTGTCCCTTGGTGACATACTCATTTCCGACCTTCACTCTGGGATAGCACAGAGCCTTCAGCATGTCAGCGGAGTTCAGACCCAGTAAGTAAGCAACCTTGTCAGCCTCTGAAAATAGTTAATTGATTTCAGTTAATACAGTTGTGACCATCACCCTCCATCATGATATAATAAAGAAACAAGGTCTCTGTTCTCTGATGTTTAATACTCACCCTCTGTGCCATCAGGCTCAGCCTGCTCCTCACGCTGCTTCTGCTGAACTTCATGTTACCCTGGTGGAGCACAGCAACAGTCATCTTGTAGATGCTCATCTTCTCCTCACCACTGAAGCCCAGGTTCATAGCGTCTGTTTTCAAAGAGGTGTTCACAAAAAAAAATCTCACTCTCTTTAAACATGCATTAAACAGAGCTGTTGAATAAAATACATTTCATTGTTGTTTAAAAGTTTAAATGAAGATCACACACATCAGTGGCCTCCAGCTCAACTTTGTCATCAATGCTAGCCACAGTGATCTGACCCATGCTACACATGGGGAAGTCGTAGGTTTGTGTGATAAGTGCCATTTCTGGGATCAAAAATAAATAACAACCTCATTATATTGTTGTATATGAAACCTGTAAGTAAGTTTCACATTGTACAACAACTCTTTTTACCAATGATCCAGGTATTTGGTTGGTCATCATCTGGTAGAAGATGTGGTAGCCTCTTTCATCAGGAAGTGGAATGTCACTCTGGACTTCTCCAGCAGCTCTACAAAAAGTGTTCATAAGTCACAGCCTGGTTAATTCTAAGTTCAAACATTGTATGTACTCTGAGGATTGTTACTTACATTGTCTCAATATCAGCACTAGCCAATTTGCCAGTTGTGCCGAAATGGATCTGATGAATTTACCCTGTTTTGAAGAAAGGACATTTAATGTCCCTCCAGCATGTACAATAAGTTCTCTTTCACGTGTGGAAATCCCTCCCTACTTACAAACGAAGACGAGAAGAGTTGTCATTCCTTATAGTTTTGGCATTACCATAGGCTCCAGCAGAGGATTGGCAGCAATAATCTGATCCTCCAGAGACCCTATAATCCAGGTTTAACATTGATTCAGAAAAATGACTGGCAAGTATAAAATTTTTCCATACCTAAAGAACACCAATCACAATCTCTTCCACTTTTGTACTACCATTTGAGGTGTCCCTCTTCCCTCCGCAACTGAGATTGTTGCAAAGTACTGGATGACACGCTGGTGTTCACAGTCTTTCCAGCACCAGATTCCACTAGGGTAGGAACAGAGATTATCAGAATTTGATCAAGATATTGATTATGTTCAACAAAATAACAAATTGAAACTTACGTGATCAGACAGACTGGTTCTCCCTATCTGTAATTGAAAAGAAAGATTTTTTTTCTGAAATAGAGAACCTCATTTGCTGACAACTTCTTCATTCTTATACCAATTACTCACCAGTAAGCATGAACTGATAGCATTGTCAGAGACAGAGAAGATGTGGGGTGGAGCCTCCATCGCTTCTTGCCTGTAGGCATTTACAACTGCATGTACCACTGGGAGCCACTTGTAGGGGTTACAGTGGCACAGAACACCCAGAGTAGGTCTGAAAGGGATCATAGAGATTCCACAGTTAACTCTGTGTTTTCCACATTAGCCATTTTAATATTTGTCTTTTTTAATTCAGCAGATTACTCAGCAGTCTTACGTAGATCATCCATGCTGCATAACGCTCTTAAGGTTTACAACACAGAGGCTTCTTGAGATGGGTTCATTGCCATGTCCTCCATTTTATCGAACTTGGGAGGGTTCATTGGAGTGACGTCATCTTCTTTAACTGTCTTCTCCTAGAAGAGGAAATTTGTCTTAATGAGTACTGTCATATTGAGTTCCCGGTTAAATCTGACTATGTACTAACCTCCTGAGTGTCCAGGACTTTGACAGTGACTTTTCCACCATCTTTCTTGATGTTGTTCCCTTCACATACAACTCCTTAGCATCGGCAACATAGCAGGCAGACTTGGCATCAAAGGTTTGCTCTGGGCCTCAATTCTTTCCTTTTCTGGTTTACGGAGGTAAATGGCAGCTTTGCCATAAACGGCCATCTCCGCGTCTGTACTCATGGTGGCGGTTTAGGTCTATGAGGTAAATACAAATCAGAGTCTCATTCATCTTTTTAAACCTGATGTGCTCACACCATGTCACTGTACGCCAATGATGCTGTTAAACTGTTAAATTGTATATAAATAAATATATTAAATATATGATAAAGATCATCACAAGTGAACACACCTTCGCTCATTCAAAATGTGATCAATTCAATAAATTCAAACTGCAGCTGAATTAAATGAATATTTTCACATAAGTATCAATAAAAAGGTAGTTGGTGGATGTTCATACCTGACCCTCTCTGTCGTCAGAAGTCAGTGTATTATCCATCTGTTAAATAAATATCACATATTTTCAGTTACTGGTGAAGGTTTTAAGGTTGAAAGAAACTGAAGGCAGATAGAAGGACTTACCACAAGCAGGCGTCTCCACCGTTTCTACCACACACTGTTCCTTTCTTCTGGAGTCTTATTTGAAACGGCTGGCTTACGTCGTAAAGTTAAAATGGGACCAATGCAAACAGGCATGGATAACAGACAAGTTGAATACAATGAAACAGGTGTTGCCCCTACCATAGTGTATGTTATTAACTACACATGCCTACACCATGTTTTGAATTGAGTTGGATTTGAAGTTTGTATGTTCTGAACTAATTTCTCTTTCATGACATGAAGTATAAGGATCACATCAATATAATAGCACAGGAGGGACATTGTATTGGGACTTGGGAAATTTTTGAATATTTATTTGTATCAAACATCTCCAAATGCCTCTGACTATGTCCCAGAGCCTGTGATTAACAAAATGTCAACATAGAATGCTTTTCAAAAGCATTTTTAACTCGTCTATTGATGCACAGGTGATGAAATAGATATTATTAAACCAATATCTACATATGCTGCGTAGGGCACGTATTCATCCAAGTGTTTTATGAGTGTAAGATGACTCTAAGAATTTAAAGGGTTCAGGACTATTTTCTGCCTTTCAGTCGTAACTTCTTTCAAGTCTACTCTATCATTATTCTACTGTTGTCAGTTATGCATCTTTAAATACTTTAGACCAAAGTTCTTCTTGACTTTCAAATGCTGAAATATTTCTTTGGACTGTTATATAAATATAACAGTACTTGTACTGTCAATAGTAAACAAAAGCAAAGAGTGTAGTGTGAAAAAACTTAAATATGGAAAACAATAGTGGGTTATGCTGTGAGAATGCTCAGGTATTTCTATTCTCCTTTTGGTATATTTAGACATGTTTTTTTTTTTCTTTGACTCTGGGTCCTGTTGGAATCCGGTTGGCTAAGCTGTCAATGTCCTAAGTGAATGAATGTGTGAAGGTTGAATGAACTGTTTCCGGGGCCACCATGTTGTTGCTGGATGTGGTGGCACCAGGTCAAGCAAGTGTGATGCCAGAACAATTCCAAAATGTTCTGATATGGGAAGCATGCTCCTTATTTTCCCTGGCACTAATAAAATCAAATATTAGTGCTGTAAGGATTTTTGATGTGTTCTTTATGTCATTTCACTTTTGCTACATGTGTGAAGGTTTAAAACAGCTTGTATTATCTATGCTTTGCCTAGCAGCAGTGTATACTGTTGTTGCCAACTATTTTGGTAAAATTGGAATTCTCAATTTTTTTCCTGTCCCCCATTTTTAGATCCCATAATACTTATGTATCCAGATCTGTCAAGTTTGGGACTGAGAACGTTTTTTACTATTTAATTTTCAAGCATGTAACGTCACTTTACTCTCCTCTCATCAAGCCTCCCCATATGCCTTCATTTGACCTTGAGCTTTAGAGCCATTGTTTATTCTAATATTTTCAGTGACTAGATTTGATTGATCTTTTGTGTTAAATGTCAATGTGACTATACCTGGATAGTAAACTGCAGTTGTTCCTCCACAACTCTTTGCTGTAAATCTAAACAAATTCTTTAATGTGCCCCTTGCCATTTAATAACTCATCCAGGAAGTGCTGCAACTACTGAGCAGCAACTTCACACTCTGCTTTATTGTCTCCAGGGAAGTCAAATATGCTGTCAAATAGGGAGCAAATCCAGTTTAAATCTCTATCAGTAAGAGCCCTCTCAAGCCTTTCTGTCTATTTTAAAGTATCCCTTAGTCCTAAATTTCCGCCACCTGTTGATCGACTCTACTCAAAGCGGGGGGTTACTTATGGGTGTAATACCACTATATCCTTTGTAAAGTCATTGAAATCTACTAAACAGAAAATGTATATGCGACACCATAGTTTGTTTTCAAAGAAAGTTTAGAGATTCGTATGACTTAAAAGATCTATCTATACTTTGATACATATATCAAATAATGATATCATTATTTACCTGACAAACTAATGTATTTCATCAGGTGTGAAATCAGTTAAAGCTGTTGTACATACTAAACTAGTTATTGTAGACACAATAGTCATATAAATGTAAATAATGTTAATTCATAAAAATATTTGCTCTTCACCTCATAGTGTTAACCGTACTGTAATTTGAACAACTGTGATCTGAAGCATCATAGCAATTAAATTAGGTAGTAATTTTCCAAATTCTTAACTAAAAAAAACTGCTTACATTAGACTCAAAGTTTCTGGACTGTACTTCTTGCCGACCCTTTCAAGGGCAGATTCTCTGCCTCATCGTCGCGTGCTGTTCAGGTCCGTAAACAGCAACCCGTTTTCTTCGGTCTCCTCGTCCAGTGAGAACTAGTATCCTGCTGCCTTCTCTTTCACTCCTCAGCCTCATAGCACCTAGTAGGAACAAATGAAAGATGAACTTGAAATATCTTAAAAACACATTTTCCTATGAAAGTAAAAAAAGGAAAGTTAAACCCATCAGTGATGGGCCTCTTGTGCCTTCTCCTCAGCATTCCTTGCTTCCTGAACAGTGTCATCAACGTTCAACCCTCAATCTGACAAGGTCGTCTACTTACTTCTTGGGTGTTCATGAGACTTGTGTTCTAAAAGTAAAAGGATTTTGTTACTTTATGAGCACTCACTGTGCCTGATTTTCATGTTATTAAAAAATTCAAACATTGTGAATTATTGCACAATCTGCATTTGTTCACCTGGGAGTGAAGCAAGAAGTCCAACACGCTCACGGGCATCCACCAGCTCCTGTTTACAACTTTGGCGGCTTCTCTCTGGTCTTCAGGAGCGGCTCTCAGTTCCTCAATTTCGCTGTCATGAGACCGTTCCTGCGTCCTACCACCATGCAGTTCGTTCACGTAAGTCTCCTGGCGCTCTACAGCATCATCAAGGTGCATTTGACGCCTGATGAGAAATATCACGCGGAATGTACAACAGGTTAAATGCCAAAATGTAGGTACACTGACAATAGCCTGATTAGCAAGAACTCCATGTTTACATAACCTTGAGCTGTGCTGCACATTCCTCAGCTGCTTCGGGACTCAGCAGCCTGGCGATTGGCATGGCCAACTGAATCTCCATTTCATTCTGGTTCCCTCCATCTTCTTCTTCTTCTGATTCTCAGGCAATCGTTCCGCTCCTACTCAGACATCCAGAGTGCTCTGATGGATCAATCACCCTGTGCTGTTCCGTGATCGCTCCATCTCATCATCTTTCATCTCCTCGGGGAATCGCTCCGCTCTTTCTTTCTCGGCCAGCTTCCTGTCCACCTCACCCTTAATCTGGTTAGCTCCAGCTGGACACGCAGGATCTTGAGACCTTCATGTTCCGAGTTCCCTAATAATGTCAAAAACTAAATAAATTAATCTCTGCTTCAGAACTTTATAATATATTTTCCATGGGTTTTTCAGAAGATTTTGCAGAAGAATTGTACCTCAGCATCTTCAGAGCTTGTCTGATCTCAGACTTCTCTGTCTCCACCAGCTTTTTTGGCCTTCTCAGTTCATGGATACCTTTGCATCCACCAATCTGGTTCAGTCAGTCTGAGATCTCCTCTGCAGAGAAATATGTTTGATAGTGAATAATTATCTAAGCCATTCTAACACATACAGATATGAAGGCAACAGCTGTTACAGAAAGTGGTTCAAAACTATCAGCTGGAGGTTCTTGTTTTCACGCTTCAATGGTCCAGCTGTATCAAGAGCTTCCTCATAAGAGTTCTTACTTGAAACGCGCTCAGTGCCAAGAGAACGCCCTCCTTCGATTCCTCAAGCTCTGCTTGACCCTCCTCATACTTCTGTTTCCACTCTGCCAAGACCTACATTACACAATAATACAGATTACTGGTGTATTACCATTTACCGTATATCAGTAATTGATTTTTCTTTCATTTTGTCCACGTTTGCACAAAGTGAACGTTGCACACCTTGTCGAAGTTCCTCTGCTTCTTGTCCAGATGTGGCACCCAGTCCTTGGCTCTCTCCACATGCAATCATGGGTCCCACACCTCACTCTGGAGCCTCGGTTTGGTTTTCTCAAGAGAGCACACTTGGAATTCACTGCCTCAATGCTGCTCCTCAGCCGAAGGCGCGGGCCAGCTTTTTTCCTGTTTGAAAAAAGGTTGTGATTTTATCTCTCAATGAAAACCTTAAAATTAAACATATACAAGCAAAGCATAGCAGTCAGTTGGCAATGTTATACCTCAATATGATTCATATTCAATATGTTTATGTGTGCTTCACTGTTAAATTGTCATGGTTGATATGATATTTCTTTAAAACCAAAGTATTGATATAAAATAAAGATTGTAGTCATGACCACGTCTATTATCATAGACTGGGTCATTTTATTTTTAAAATGCACTCACCTTGGCTTCCTCAAGCTCACACAGTACGCTGGATAGCATCAGTTTCATACTTAGATCTCCACTGAGCCACCTCACTGTTGGCCTTGGACATTCCACGCTGTAGCTCAGCTTAGCCTCCTGCTCCTCCTCAAACTGCTCGCCCCTAACAGATCACAGTCGTGGCGGGCTGATTGCACTCCAGGGGCAAGAGCATTCTTGGCCTGGTGTAAGGATAATATTCAGTGTGCACATCGTCTAATAAATAAGTCTATCAGCACATACTTACAGTTTCCGCCTTACACCTAACCTCTTCTCAATCTGTCTCTTCACTCCTCATCTGCTGTGTAAGGCCTGTTGGCCTCTGGTCAGCTGGGAGACAAGAGCTCTTTCTCTTCAACTTGACGGGTGAACTCACCTTGTGTGAAGATGTCATGATACATTAGGTTTTGTCATATCTCACAATAATACACCAAAGTCATCACTGAATAACTTGTAGATACCATTTTTCGTTCAGAAGACGTGCTTTCTGTCACTCATGTCATTCATTTGACGGACAATTTTCATCATTTTTGGACTTCAGTTCACTTGGCTGGTCCTCAAGAGTACGGCCAAATCTTTTCAAGATTTCCGAATGGGGAAAAGACAGATCAGATCAGATTTTATTCATATTATAATTGACATATTACTAGTACAATAAAATAATGAAAATTTAATGTGTTGTAATCCTTTGCTTTAGCAACGCCTCCTGTGCTGGAGGAGGTCATCATCTCCATCTTGTATTCACTCTTTTCCTTCTCAAGCTTTTGCTTGACCCTGAGGTTGTCGATCTGCTCTCCCAGCTCAGCTACGTGTCGGAGCCTGCTTCACGAAGAGCAGCAGCAGGCTTCATGCTGGCATGAGTGGACTCCTCAAGTCACGACGGACCTTCTGGAACTCAGCTTCACGCTTGCTTGTTCATCTCAATCTGAGCAGCTGTGGCTCCACCAGCCTCCCCAGCCTCTCACTGATCGTCTTCAAGTCCCTGGAGAGGTCAGCTCTCTCTGTTCTCAACCTTGGCACGAGCTGCACGTTCAGCCTCAAATCTACTCCTCCAGTTCCTCAATACGGGCCTGTTGAATGGAAGTTTGCTTTTTCATAAAACTTTCACTTTGAAGCCCAAAATAGGAAAAGTATGCAGTATTTACGTAGTAAATATTTGACCTGAAGCCCTTGATCTTCTTCGAAGCTGGAGCGCCCATTGACTGCTCTCCTCGATCTGCTCAGGAGCTGAATGTGATTCAAAGTCCTTCCTGAAAGAATAATTTAAAAGGTACATAGTAAAGTCGTGATGGTTGACACATAAATTTAAAAACATTGCTCATACAAATCAATGAAACTTACTTCTTCATTTTCTCCTCAGACTGCTGCTGTCATTCTCAAGATCCATGATGGATTCCTGGCGCGTTTCAGATCACCTTCCAGCTTCCTCTCTTGGCTCTCTCAAGGTCCATACGCAGCTTCTTCTCTTGCGCCAGAGAACCCTCAGCTGAACGTTAAAATAAGTTTTATATACAAGGTTCAAGAGAAATGTTGCTTTGCGCATCCACGTGACTTTGTTAATACGTCATCCACTTGCTGCTCAAGCTGAGCTTGGCCTTGGTCAGAGTGGTTGACTTGTCTTCCTCAGCCTGCAGGTCATCAAGAGTCTGCTGGTGAGCCTCCTGAAGGGCTTTCTTTTCTTTAGTCAGCTTAGCAATGCTCTCATCTTGAGAAGCCATCTCCTCAGTAGGTTCTCACCTAGGTTCACAAGAAAGACGTGTTTAACAAGGCATACTCAAATGTTACTTTATTCGTAGACATATGATTTTTGTTTTCGAACCTGTCTCAGTGGCAATGTTTTCTCTCTCCTCACTTTGGCCAGGTAAGCTCCAGATCATCAATATCCTTCTCAGCATCAGAGCATTCATCCTCCAGCTTTCTTCTTGAGCAGTGAGCTCACATTGATTTCCTCTTCATCTCCAGTTCTCTCGGTTGTCTCTTTGAGTTGGCCCCCAGCTGAATCTTACTCTTGATAAGTCCCGCACAATCTTTCCTCAGCATGCTGACAGATTCTCAGATTCCTAGTTCATTATATGAAAGTGACACCTTAGCAAAAAAACAAACAAACAAATAAAACAAACAAAAGGAAAACACTGAAAAATGTACTTACAGATGCTACTTTGCAGCTGCAGATCATTTTCCCTGCAGAAGGGACACCATTTTCTCCTCCAGTCTTCTTCTTGGCTAGGGCAGCAGCAAGTCTGTTTTCATCTTCTCATAGTTCCTTCATGTTGGCCAGCTCCTTCCCAGTTTCAGCACTCTTCAGCGAGCTTGATCTTGTAGTACAACCTTCACCATGGCCAGTGTTTCACATTCATGAAGGAGCGGACGTTGTACTGGATGGTGTAGATGGCATCTCGTTACAAAAAGTTGGTATTATAGCAGTTTTTCTACATTAATAACATACAGTGGACCATACATACCTCACTCTCCATCATCTGCATAAATCCTTTTCACTGAGGAAACCACGGCAAAGTGCCTGAGTCAGGTGACCAGATATGCCAGCTTTTCATCTCTCATCTCCTCAAGGGTACCCAGCAGACCAGCCTTGAAGAACACCTGCACAAAACAGTATAAAAAAATGTATAGGGAAGTAGAGATAGTGGATCACTTCACAAATTGTTCAAAACAATTCATGCCAACACAGTAAATACACAAGTATAGCAATGACATCAGTTCTTCCTTGGTGTGTCCAAATCTTACTGTGTCATGGATCAATATCAATTGACCCAAGCAGCTTCTCTGAAGCTTCTTGTTGTCAATGAACTGGCCCTCAGGGATGACACTGGCATTCACACCTGGTATTTTGATGAGAGAGATAATGAGTGATGGTTGCTCTCTTTTTAATAGTCTGTCATCAAAATTATGTTGACATTCTTTTGATCCTTTGTTGAAGTCACCATAAAGGATTCTGCTGGGGAAACCTTTCTCTGCAGATTCTGATACCTTCCGCCAGCACACGTTACAACCTGAGCTGGTGGATGACCAGGAAGTTCTCCAATCAGCCTGTAAAAAAGACACTTCTTGTTTACTTCTTTGGATACATGTTAGCCTCTTTTTCCAAAAATTAAGGAAACTATAACACTCTACTGAGATTATGTCTTTCATGTACCTGGAGTCTTTGACTCATTGGAATCAGGCAACGTACAAAGGATGGATGGGTACTCCTCAGTTTGTCATCTATTGCCCAAGTTCTCCTGTAGAGCCAAAATGTTGACTTTTGTCTGAAAATGTCACAATTGTGTGTTTGAGTAGAACTGAAATATGATTTCATACACATGTTTACAATGTTAATCCTTACCCGGAACTGTGAAGACACAGTCTGCATAGAACCACCCCTTCTTCTTGCCTCCCTTCTTTCCACACACCTCCTGCTAAAAAAAGATTTGACAGAAGGAGACTGGATATTTACATAAATACAGCTGCAAATAGAAAAATATACAGTTATTTAAAAAACAGACTTTCAAAATAATAATACGAATACATAAAATATACATAATATACAAATGAGTTATAGCTTGAGTTTACTACAACTGCTGTCATACCCATCAACAACGGAGGAAACAGATGAACCAGCAGCTTAACGGAAGACTTCTGATACAGCTGCAAAACAGACTCATTCAGTGGATCCTTGTTCTTGTCAGCCAGCCACGAGTATTGTAGTCCACAGTGCAGCGGTAGTGCACCAGGGGAAGTGGGGCCTCAGCCTGCCTTTGGCGGGCTTGGCTTCTCAATGCTTTGTTTTTGCCAAGATGCTGGTCATACAGCTTGTTCTTGAAGGATGTGTCTGTGGGCCTTGGGAACATGCACTCCTCTTCAAGGATGGAGAAGATGCCCATGGGCTTGAAAAAAGTGGAAAGAAATATGTCATTAAGAGATAATTGATATATAATTGTTTTTAAGTCAAAAATAAACATTTACAACAGTCACAACATTAAATGATACCTTTCATCAGCCTCAATGCAGGCAGCCAAGTCCATGCCAAAGTCAATGAACTCCCAGAAATACCCTCCTTCTTGTACTCCTCTTGCTCCAGGACAAACATTGGTGTTGAAGAACTGTTGCAGTTTCTCATTGGTGAAGTTGATGCACAGCTGTTCCATGTGTTTGAACGGGTAGGGCCAAATATTCAGCATAATCTCTTGCATGGAAAAGAAATGATACTGTCATAAAACGCACCAGCAGCTGAATTGTTGGAAATGAAGCTTACATCAAAGATTTCAAAGCCAGCAATGTCCAGGACACCGATGAAGTATTGCCTTGACTGTTTAGTTCCAACACTGGTTGATACGGACGACCATCCACAAGAACATCCTTTCATAGGGCCTTGGCCAGGGCAGTCACTGAGTTATTCACCTGAATAAACAAAGATGTGATTGACAAAAGTCAGTCTACAGGTTTGTAAAATTCTGGATATTGGACTGGTATTCTGAACTTGTAAGAGGTTAATGAAACAAAAGAATGTGAATGAAAAATGATTCCCATAAGGAATTTAGAAATGTAATTCTCAAAGTAGGGCAATTTTTACACTGCGTCTGATGTTACAACCAATGAGGGACTACAGATATTTAATACGTACCTAACCTCATGCAATACACATGTACTACATGTAAATATAAAATTAATTATTATTTCGTTCCTGAGGCGAAGTCTGTCCCTTGGTGACATACTCATTCCGACCTTCACCTGGGATAGCCAGAGCCTCCAGCTTCACGCGGATTTCAGACCACGTAGATAGGCAACCTTGTCACCTCTGAAAATAGTTATGATTTACAGTTACATATGTGACCATCACCCTCCTCATGATTATAAAAAGAAACAAGGTTCTCTGTTCTCTGATGTTTAATACTCCCCTCTGTGCCATCAGGCTCAGCCGGCTCCTCACGCTGCTTCTGGCTTGAACTTCATGTTACCATGGTGGAGCACAGCACCAGTCATCTTGTAGATGCTCATCTTCTCCTCACCACTGAAGCCCAGATATCAATAGCGTTCTGTTTTCCAAAGAGGTGTCAAAAAAAAAAAATCTCACTCTCTTTAAAACATGCATTAAACAGAGCTGTTGAATAAAATACATTTCAATGTTGTTTAAAAGTTAAAATGAGATCACACACATCAGTGGCCTCCACTCACCTTTGTCATCAATGCTAGCCACAGTGATCTGACCCACTACAACATGGGGAGTCGTAGGGGGTTGGTGGTGATAAGTGCCATTTCTGGGGATCAAAAATAAATAACAACCCATTAATTGTTTATATGAACCTGTAAGTAAGTTTCACATTGTACAACAACTCATCTTTTTACCAATGATCCCAGGTAGTGGGTTGGACTCATCTGGTAGAAGATGTGGTAGCCTCTTTCATCAGGAAGCTGGAATGTCACTCTGGACTTCTCCAGCAGATCTACAAAAAGTG
This sequence comes from Larimichthys crocea, assembly GCF_000972845.2. NCBI lineage: Eukaryota > Metazoa > Chordata > Actinopteri > Sciaenidae > Larimichthys > Larimichthys crocea. The sequence continues at coordinate 9,889,647 of NC_040031.1, forward strand.
TTCATAAGTCAAGCCTGGTCAATTCTAAGTTCAAACATTTGTATGTACCTGAGGATGTTACTTACATGTCTCAATATCAGCACTAGCCAATTTGCCAGTTGTGCCGAAATGGATTCTGATGAATTTACCCTGTTTTGAAGAAAGGACATTTAATGTCCCTCCAGCAATGTAAATAAGTCTCTTTCACGTGTGGAAATCCCTCCATACTACAAAACGAGAAGAGTTGTCATTCCTTATAGTTTTGGCATTACCATAGGCCTCAAGCAGAGGATTGGCAGCAATAATCTGATCCTCCAGAGACCCCTATAATCCAGGTTAAACATTGATATCAGAAAATGACGGGCAAGTATAAATGTTTTCCATACCTAAGAACACCAAATCACATCATCTTCCACTTTGTGTACTCCCACCTTGAGGTGTCCCTCTTCCCTCCGCCAACGTGAATGGTTGCAAAGTACTGGATGACGCTTGGTGTTCACAGTCTTTCCAGCACCAGATTCTCCACGAGTAGGAAAAGACTTATCAGAATTGATCAAGATATGTGATAATGTTCAACAAAAAACAAATGGAACTTAACGTGATCAAGAAGACGGTTCTCCCTATCTGTTAAATAGAAAAGAAAGATTTTTTTTTCTGAAATAGAAACCTCATTTGCTGACAAATTCTTCATTTTATACCAATTACTCACCAGTAAGCATGAACTGATAAGCATGTCAGAGACAGAGAAGATGTGGGGTGGAGCCTCCTACGCTTCTTGGCCTCTGTAGGCATTTACAACTCAGCATCGTAACTGGAGCCACGTGTAGGGGTTACAGTGGCACAGAAACAACCCAGAGTAGGTCTGAAAGGGATCATAGAGATTCCACAGTTAACCTGTGTTTTCCTACATTGAGCCATTTTAAAATTGTGCTTTTTTAATTCAGCAGATTATCAGCATCTTACGTAGATCACCATGCGGCATAACGCTCTTTAGGTTAATCACCACAGAGGCTCATTGAGATGGGTCATCATGGCATGTCCTCATTTTCATCGAACTGGGAGGGTTCATTGGAGTGACGTCATCTTCTTTAACTGTCTTCTCCTAGAAGAGGAAATTTGTCTTAATGAGTACTGATCATAGTTGAGTTCCCGGTTAAATCTGACTATGATACTAACCTCCTGAGTGTCCAGGACTTTGACAGTGACTTTGCCACCATCTTTTTGATGATTGTTCCTCACATACAACTCCTTAGCATCGGAACATAGCAGGCAGACGTGCATCAAAAGGTTTGTCTGGCGCCTCAATTCTTTCCTTTTCTGGTTACGGAGGTAAATGGCAGCTTTGCCATAAACGGCCATCCCGCGTCGGTACTCATGGTGGCGGTTTAGGTCTATGAGGTAAATACAAATCAGGCTCATTCATTTTAAACCTGATTGCTCACAACATGTCACTGACAGCCAATGAGCTGTTAAACGGTTAAATTGATATATAAATAAATAATTAAATAATGATAAAGTATCATCACAAGTGAACACACCTTCGCCATTCAAAATGTGATCACAATTCAATAATATCAAACTGCAGCATGAATTAAATAATAGTCACTATGTTCATACCGACCCTCTCTGTCGTCAGAAGTCAGTGGTTATATTATCCAATCCTGTTAAATAAATATCACATATTTTCAGTTACTGGTGAAGGTTTAAGGTTGAAAGAAACTGAAGGCAGATAGAAGGACTTACCACAAGCGGCGTCTCCACAGTTTCTACCACACCTTTTCCTTTCTTTGGAGTCCTATATTGAAACAGGCTGCTTACGTGTAAGTAAAATGGGACCAATGCAAACAAGGCATGGATAACAACAAGTTGACATACAATGAAACAGTGGTTTGCCACCTACATAGTGTATGTTATTAACTACACATGTACCATACCATGTTTTAATTGAGTTTTGGATGTAAGTTTGTATGTTCTGAACTAATTTCTCTGTCATGACATGAAGTATAAGGTATCACATCAATATAATAGCACAGGAAGGGACATTGTATTGGGACTTGGGAAATTTTTGAATATTTTTAATTTGTATCAAACATCTCCAAATGTCCGTCTGACTATGTCCCAGAGCCTGTGATTAACAAATGTCAACATAGATGCTTTTAAAAGCATTTTAAACTCGTCTATTGATGCACAGGTGATGAAATAAGATATTTTATATAACCAGAATATCTACATGGCTGCGTAGTGGCACGTATTTCACCCAAGTGTTTTATGAGTGTAAGATGACTCTAAGAATCTTTAAAGTTTCAGGACTATTTCTGCCTTTCAGTCGTAACTTCTTTCAAGTCCTATATCATTATTCATCACTGTTGTCAGTTAGCATCTTTAATACTTTAGACCAAAGTTTCTTCTTGACTTTCAAATGCGAAATATTTTCGTTTTGACTGTTAAACTATAATAAACAAGTACTTGTACTGTCAATAGTAAACAAAAGCAAAGAGTAGTAGTGTGAAAAAAAAACTTAAATAATAAGGAAAACAATAGTGGGTTAGCTGTGAGAAGCTCAGGTATTTCATCTCCATTTTGGTATTTAGACATTTTTTTTTTTTCTTTGACTCTGGGTCCTGTTGGAATCCAGGTTGGCTAAGCTGTCAATGTCCTAAGTGAATGAGTAGATGATGAATGATGTTACTGGAACAATGTTGTGAATTCCGGGGCCACCATGTTGTTGCTGAGATGTGGTGGCACGAGTCAAGCTAAGTTGTGATGCCAGAACATTCCAAAATGTTCTGATATGGGAAGCATGCTCCTTAGTTTCCCTGGCACTAATAAAAATCAAATATAGTGCTGTAAGGATTTTTGATTGTCTTTCTATGTCATTTCCTCTTTGTCACATTGTGTAAAAGGTTTAAACAGCTTGTTTATCTATGCTTTGCATAGCAGCATGTATACTTGTTGTTGCCAACTTATTTTGTAAAATTGGAATTCTCAATTTTTTTCCTGTCACCCCATTTTTAGATCCCATAATACTTATGTATACCAGATCTGTCAATTTTGGGACTGAGAACAGTTTTTACTATTTATTTTCAAGAGCATGTAACGCACTCTTACCTCCTCTCATCAAGCCCCAATGCCTTCATTTGACCTTGAGCTATTAGAGCATTGTTTATTCTTAATATTTTCAGTGACTAGATTGATTGATCTTTGTTGAAATGTCAATGTGACTATACCTGGATAGTAACTGCAGTTGTTCCTCCACAACTCTTTGCTGTAAATCTAAACAAAATGCTTAAGTGCCCCTTGCCAATATTTAATACTCATCCAGGAAGTGCTGCAACTACTGAAGCAAACTTCCACATCTGTTATTGTCTCCAGGGAAGTCAAATATGCATGTCAAATAGGGAGCAAATCCAGTTTAAATCCATCAGTAAGAGCTCTCAAGCCTTTCTGTCTATTTAAAGTATCCCTAGATCCTAAATTTCCGCCACCTGTTGATCGACTCACTCAAAGCGGGGGTTACTTATGGGTGTTAATACCACTATATCCTTTGTTAAAGTCATTGAAACTACTAAACAGAAAAATGTATAGGCGACACCATAGTTTGTTTTCAAAGAAAAGTATTAGATTCGTAATGACTTAAAAGATCTATCTATACTTTGATACATAATCAATAATAATGATATCATTATTTACCTGACAAACTAATGTATTTCATCAGGTGTGAAACAGTTAAAGCTGTTGTACATACTAAACTAGTTATTGTAGACACAATAGTCAATAATAAATGTAAATAATGTTAATTCATTAAAAAATATTTGCTCTTCACCTCATAGTGTATAACAGTACTTAATTTGAACAACTGTGATCTTGAGCATCATAGCAATTAATTAGGTAGTAATTTTCCAAGTTGGCTCAGCTGTCATGTCCTAAGTGAATGAATGTAGATGAAGTTAATGAAGTTTCAGGGGCCACCGTTTTATTGCTGGAATGTGGTGGCACCAGGTCAAGCTAAGTTGTGATGCCAGAACATTCCAAAATGTTCTGATATGGGAAGCATGCCCTAGTTTCCCTTGGCACTAATAAATCAACATATTAGTTGTAAGAATTTTTTGTATTGTGGTCTATGTAATTCACTTTTGCTACATGTGTGAAGGCTTAAAACAGCTTGTATATTCTATGCTTTTGAATGGCAGCATGTATAGTTGTTGTTGCCAACTATATTTTGTAAATTGGAATTCTCAGTTTTTTTCCTGTCACCCCCATTTTATGATCCCTAATACTTATGTATCCAGATCTGTCAAGTTTGGGACTTGAGAACAGTTTTTTACTATTTAATTCAAGAGCATGTAACGCACTCTTACTCTCCTCTCATCAGCCTCCCTATGCCTTCATTTGACCCTTGAGCTATTAGAGCCTTGTTTATTCTAATATTTTTCCAGTGACTAGATTTGATTGATCTTTTGTGTTAAATGTCAATGTGACTATACCTGGATAGTAAACTGCAGTTGTTCCTCCACATCTTTGCTGTAAATCTAAACAAATTCTTAATGTGCCCCTTGCCAATATTAATACTCATCCAGGAAGTGCTGCAACTACTGACAGCAACTTCCACACTCTGCTTTATTGTCTCCAGGGAAGGTCAAATATGCATGTCAATAGGGAGCAAACCAGTTTATCTCTATCAGTAGAGGCCCTCTCAAGCCCTTTGCTCTATTTTAAAGTATCCTAGATCCCTAAATTTCCGCCACCTGTTGATCGCTCTACTCAAAGAGGGGTGGTTAACTATAATGGAGTGTGTAAACCCACTAATCTTGTTAAAGTATCCTTTATTAAAAAAAATAAAAAATAAACAATAGAAATGAAATCTACTACACAAAAAAATAAAGTTAATAGTGCAAAAGAAGACCGATACAGATTGAGGGAAAAAAAGAGAGGGAGGCTGAAGAAGAAGGGGGTATGAGAGATTCGTCGATGTGACTTAGAAAGATCAAATGACGTCCCTATACAAGTGGGGTGGGATACATTGTCGTCAGATATTAAATGATATCATTAAAAGTATATTAACCTGACAAGCATCAGGGTGGTTTAGAATAAATAAATCAGGTGGGGTGAATCCGTAAAGCTGGCAGCAGGGTATGTACATACTAAACTAAGGTATCAAATGCTAGAGCGACAATGAGTCAAATCTGGAAGCGTCGTCAAGCAGACAGACAAGCCGTGTCACGAGACAAGTCTTCTGGAGAGAGTCACTACTCATGCAGAGATGCAAGAGAGAAAAGAGATAGAGATTTGACATGTGTGCGTACAAGAACGAGTGAGTATGTAAAACAGCTTAACTGGATTTCACACCTGATAAATAATTAGTTGTCAGGTAAATAATGAGATCATTATGATTGATATATTTATCAAAGTATAGAGATCTTTAAGTCATTACGAATCTCTAAGACTTTTCTTTGAAAACTATGTGTTGCATATACATTTCTGTTTCTAGATTGTCAATGACTTGAAACAAGGATATTATGGTATTAACACCCATAAGTAACCCCCCTCTTTGGTAGAGTCGATCAACAGGTGGGGAAATTTTAGGATCTAGGATACTTTAAAATAGACAAAAAGGGCTTGAGAGGGCCTTACTGATAGAGAGTAAACTGGAGTTTGCTCCCTATTTGAGCCAGGCAATTTGACTTCCCCTGGATACAATAAAGCGAGTGGAGAGTTGCCTGCTCGTATTTGCCAGCACTTCCTGGATGAGTATTAAATATTGGCAAGGGGCACATTAAAGAAGTTGTTTAAGATTTACAGCAAAGAGTTGGAGGAACAACTGCAGTTAACTATCCAGGTATAGTCACATGACAGGTAACACAAAAGATCAAGATCAAATCTAGTCACTGAAAATATTAAGAATAACAATGGCTCAATAGCTCAAGGTCAAATGCAGGCATATGGGAGGCTGATGAGAGAGAGTAAGAGTACGTTACATGCTCTTGAAATTAAATAGTAAAAAACTGTTCTAAGTCCAAACTTGGACAGAGTCGGGATACATAAGTTAGTGGGATCTAAAAATGGGGTTGACAAACAAAAACTGAGAATTCCAATGTAACAAAATAATAGTTGCAACAACACTAACATGCTGCTATTCAGCTAGAATAATACAGCTGTTTTTAAAAGCCTTTACACATGTAGCAAAAGTGAATTACAGAGACAAACATCATCAAAAATTCTTACAAACACTAATATTTGATTTTTATTAGTGCCAAGGGAAACTAAGGAGCATGCTTTGCCCATATCAGAACATTTTGGAATGTTTCTGGCATCAACAACTTACTTGACCCTGGTGCCACCACATCAGCAATAAACGGTGGCCCTGAAACATTCTTAACCTTCATCTACATTCATTCACTTAGGACGATGGACAGCTGTAGGGCAACTTGGAAAATTATCTACCTAATTTAATTGCTATGATGCCTTATATCACAGTGAATGTTTGTTGTAACGTCACTCTTACTCTCTCTCATCAAGCCTCCCATGCCTTCATTTGACCTTGAGCTATTGAGCCATTGTTTATTCTTAATATTTTCAGTGACTAGATTTGATTGATCTTTTGTGTTAAATGTCAATGTGACTATACCTGGATAGTAGAACTGCAGTTGTTCCTCCACACTCTTTGCTGTAAATCTAAACAAATTCTTTAATGTGCCCCTTGCCAAATATTTAATACTCATCCAGGAAGTGCTGCAACTACTGAGCAGCAACTTCCACACTCTGCTTTATTGTCTCCAGGGAAGTCAAATATGCATGTCAAATAGGGGAGCAAATCCAGTTTAAATCTCTATCAGTAAGAGCCCTCTCAAGCCCTTTCTGTCTATTTTAAAGTATCCTTAGATCCTAAATTCCGCCACCCGTTGATCGACTCTCTCCAAGGGGGGGGGGGGGGGGCCGGGGGTGGTACTTGGGTTACTGCGGTGGGGGGTTTTGGGGGTCTTAGTGGTTAATACCGCCTAATACCTTTGTAATAAAGGTCATTTGAAAGCACCGCTAAAACGAGAAAAAGTTGATATGCAACACTGAGTTATAAATTGTAATTTGTGCCCACAAACATGGGTCTTTGCATAGGTCTTCTCTCTTCGTCCGTCATTTCTTTGTAGTTTTTCTTCTCTGTGATTTATCTTCTTACAAAAGTAACTCATGTTATATTAGTTAATAAATTTACCCCCCGGACACAAGCCCAAAATACCGATTAGGATACAGACAGCTGATGCTTACTGAGTTTGGCATTTGCTGCATTCTATGTTTCACTTTCCAGCTGTAAAGGTACATTTTCACTGTGTAATAATTCCTACTTAAAATAGGTAAACTTTTATTCGTTTGGCAAACTGTTTATTCATTGATTAGGTAAATTAAAAATACCAGTTACAGTAAGAAGACATGTTCTTGTATTCATGCTTCCTTCAGTAGCTAATCCTTTCTCACAGATTGTTTAATTTGTTTAATCGATCAACCAAAATAATTTATATTATATTATATATATATATATATTATATCTATTATAATAAATTTATATATATATATATATATAGTTTCAATAAATAATGAAAATATATAAGTACTCCATGTGATGTGAAGGTGTAAGAGATCTGTCTTTGGTATTCACACTCATATGTCAATCTATTAACACTTTAACTGACTCCGCAGTCCATTCCAAAGCCTTTTTTGGCCACATGCATGTCACAGCACTTTGAATGTCATTCCGACTGTTGAGCAATACTTGTTGCTCAACAGTAATCATTTTAAAATGTGTTCAACTTGCAGTGTGAAAAACAAATTTCCCATTTAATTGTCACCCAACATAGTGACATGATGTTGCAACTTGAAAAAGCTAAAGACTGATTTACATTCAGAAATTACTTTGAAATTAAAGTGTGCCCAATAGTCACTTACATCACACTTCTAGCCAATAAAGCAACATTACACTCGAGTTTCTGATGTTGTACTAAATTTCACAAGCATCATTACAGTAATAAGTGACAACAGATTATGATTTGTTTGTTTATTTCATCATTTACTTGGCTCTGTCAAGTTTCTAGTTCTAATGAATTTGGTGGTATATTTTCCCTAGACAGCTTTAGTCTATTTCAGACTGCTAATATGTTTATTGTTTAACATTTTGTCACTACTACAGAAACACTAGGAACTAACTGTTGTATAATAAATGTTTAAATCTATGTACATGTGCATGTTTGTTTTGTGTGTGTGAGTCAGGACAGAAAAAAACAGCTGTTACACAACAGCTGACATGTCATGATTTGTCAGCTGTGAAGTCAGATCAGTCATTCACATGTTTGGCTCTGTGGTGTAATTAATTTGTATAAAGGTTGTTACTATTGTCTATGATTAGTTTAGCTATTTTTATTCCAGAAGTTACTTCAGTGACACACATTGCTTTTTCCTGCAGTTCATTTCCCTAACTTCTACCAAGGTCAGGCCATTTGGCAATGCAGTCTCTCTGCAGATGAGAGACAGGTTTATTAGGTGTCCTTCAACTCACCCCGTTGACTTTGTCTCATTTCCTTGTGGCCTTAACAGTATGTTATAAAACTCCCTATTTTATGTACACACCACAACAAAAGTACATTCTGCATTAATTAATAACTGAAAAAAAAGAGTTACATTCAAAGTCATTAGTTACCTTTCATGAAAAACAAAGACATGAAAGTATTACAGACAGCAATTTAAGAGCAACCTTTTCATCTTTATTGTTTCATCATGAATTATATCATATAATATGATTTGACACAGTGAAACAGTCAGTGTGCTTTACTCAGCAGCTTCTTTTCCCTGTAAGACACAGATAAATGATTTGTGTGAGTTTTTAATCAGTTAGTTTTATAAAAAACATTTTATATTTTAAAATCTAATGCTTTGTAAAGGTGTGACTATAATGCTGTTAAGAATCAGCTCCAACATACTGACAGACATGCAGTGAAACAAAGAATTAAGTTTGTTATTTTAGGGTTTTTTTTTTACCAATTGACATTATAGTTTACCTTGCCAGAGTCGTGGCTCTTTGCTCTCATTTTGTTGACCTGGGACTCTGCAATGTCAGCACGCTCCTCAGCCTCCTCCAACTCATGCTGGACCTTCCTGCACTGACAGGAAAACATTGGACATACATAGTATCAAGTTCCTTTGTTTAAAATAAATATTTTGTCCTTACCGCTTCCTCAGCCTGCCTCTTGTAGGCCTTCACCTTGAGCTGCAACTTGTCAACCAAGTCCTGCAGCCTGGTAACGTTTTTCTTATCTTCCTCATTTAAAAAGCTGTGATTTGTCGCTCAGTAAAAATCTTAAAGTGACGGGGGGGGGGGGTCAGTCAGTTGAGCAAGGTTATACCTCAAATAATGTATATGTTATATGCTTCACTTCTGGCCATTTAATTGTTTAAAATGCACTCACTTGGCTTCCTCAAGCTCCTCAGTACGCTGGATAGCATCAGTTTCATACTTAGATCTCCACTGAGCCACCTCACTGTTGGCCTTGGACATTCCACGCTGCAGCTCAGCCTTAGCCTCCTGCTCCTCCTCAAACTGCTCCCTCAGCACTACACAACGGGCTGATTGCACTCCATGTCTATGACCACATGGTGGTGATCAGCCTTTATTTGTTCTTTGGCCCATAGCCATGAATTTAAATTAGGTGGAAACAATCCAAGTTACTGTTCAATTTCAAAGAGAAAAAAATGAATGAAAAATATACCCTGCTTGGTAAGTACATGGAAGTATATAAGTGCAATCAAGTTGCTTACCTTGGTGTGTCCAAATCTGTACTGGTCATGATCAACATCAATTGACCCAAGCAGCTTCTCTGAAGCCTTCTTGTTGTCCATGAACTGGCCATCAGGGATGACACTGGCATTCAGCACCTTATATCTTTGATGAGAGAGTTAATGGTCAGTGTGTGCATTTTCTTTTAATAGTCTGTCATCAAAAATGATGTTAGAAATTCCAGTGATAACTCTGCTTGAAGTCAGCATAGGGGATTCTGCTGGGGAAACCTTTTGTGCAGATTCTGATACCCTCCAGCACACCGTTACACCTGAGCTGGTGGATGACCAGGTAGTTCTCCATCAGACCTGTAAAAAGATATTCCTCATTTACTTCTTTGAATAAATTCTCTCTCAAGCAAAATTTAAGTCATACCAACAAAACAAGACCACTTCTCAAACACTCCACTGATATTAAGCTCTTCACGTACCTGGGATCTTTGACTTATTGGGAATCAAGCAGCGCACAAAGTGAGGATGTGTGCTCCTCAAGTTTGTCATCAGCTTGCCCAAGTTTTCCTGTAGAGCCAAAATTGTAACTCATCATGAAATGTCATAATTTGGAGTTTGAGTATCAACTGTAATATGATTTCATACAAGTTTGTAATGTTAATCCTTACCCTGAACTGTGAAGACACAGTCTGCATAGAACCACCCTTCTTCTTGCCTCCCTTCTTGCCACCACCAGTCTGTGTGGAAAAGTGATGAAAGATGTTTTGGCAGAGTAAGACTAAGTATTTACATAAATTCATGCTATAGATAAAAAAAATGCATTCTCTATAACCACTTACTCAACACAGGGAGTATACGGATGAGCCAGCAGTTTAACTGAGGATTTCTGGTAGAGCTGCACAACAGACTCATTCAGTGGGTCCTTGTTCTTTTCCAGCCAGCCGATGATATTGTAGTCCACAGTACCAGCATAGTGCACCAGGGAGAAGTGGGCCTCAGGCTTGCCTTTGACAGGCTTTGGCTTCTCAAATGCTTTGTTTTTGCCAAGATGCTGGTCATACAGCTTGTTCTTGAAGGATGTGTCTGAGGCCTTGGGGAACATGCACTCCTCTTCAAGGATGGAGAAGATGCCCATGGGCTTGAAAAAAGTTAGAGGTATGTTATTAAGTGATGAATAAATGATATACAACTGTTTTAAAGTCAAATTAAAACATTTAGAAAAAATGACAACAATAAATGATCACCTTTTCAATCAGCTCAATGCAGGCAGCCAAGTCCATGCCAAAGTCAATGAACTCCCAGACAATACCCTCCTTCTTGTACTCCTCTTGCTCCAGGACAAACAACTGTTGCAGTTTCTCATTGGTGAAGTTGATGCACAGCTGCTCCATGCTGTTGTACTGTGAGTGGACAAATACTCACATACATCATTTTTGCAGGCAATAAGACTGATTTAGTCAGGAAACATGTCAGCTGCTGAATTATTGGAAATCAAAGATTTCAAAGCCAGCAATGTCCAGAACACAGATGAAGAACTTTACAAGTCTTCTACCACACACTGTAGCTTCACATGGACTCCTTATATTCAGTCAGGTTTGCTAACAAAGCAAGGCATAAAGCAGGGTATTGTGCCAAATATGATTAGAAGGACAGCTGAGTCTTGATGCATTTGAAATATTTTGCTGGCACTAAATTTGGGACAATCTACCTACCTGTAAGGTGGTATTAGCTTTTGGGTTCTTTTGAAAAAAAAAAAATATATAGAGATGAAACGATTTCATACGGTTTCATATTAAAATGTGATTAAAAATTATAACATCTAACGGTAAGTTGTGCTATTATCCATTACTTCTTAATTATTGGCTGGGCAGAATATTCTTTCTTTTGAAATTATGTTTTAGGATTTGAATTTTGTTTTATAAATTTCACTATTGTTTGAAATTTAATATCTGACAGTCCAACAGCAAATACATAATCATTTTAATCATCATTCAAGCAAACATTTATTTAATTATCTTTAATTTAATTGTAATACCATTAATTCTACTGCAAACTACCCTAGTTTTAAGATTGAACAACAACGTGAGTTTGATTTAGTGGTCAGTGGGTCAGTTGCCAGCTAACTTGGGGTGCATTGAGGAACACATGTTGCCTCTGTGAGACACGTTTGTTAGGGGCCCACTGCCTTTATCCATCCTGTAATTTGAGGAGTAGCTTAAAGATTGCAGTGTGGAGGTGAAAGAAATGGGCATGTCAACAATGGGAGGGGTAGAGTTGTGGATTGGTTGGTTCATGGACCAAAATACTGCTTTAAACTTTAACGACATACTGTAAGTGTTTATAAGTTTCAGTAATAATTCCAACCCTCTTTGCACTCTGATTGTGCTTGAAACTGTGTGTAACTGTGAGATTCCTTGTATGTATACACACAATTGAACAATCAAGCTGATTCAGATCCTCATTCTGAAAAAAAAAACACCGACATGATGCTGCTGTTACCACTATTGCTGTGACTGAAAAAAAAATTTAAAATGTATTTTTTACGCAAAGCTATACCAGGCTAGAGGTCACATTAAGTGTACGTCTCTAGTACGTCTTTATGGAACATTGGTTTGTCTGACAAAATCACAATCCTGTTAACTACTGTGCACTTACAGCGAGTATGCAGCTGATCGATGGCTTACAGCAAAACCCTCCCACTTCAGAGTTTACGTCACTTGGTTAAATGCTACAGCTGAACTATTTCTGTTACTTTGAGAAGAAAAAAAAGAACTTTATGTGTATTTTTAATTTTTAATTGGCAAATCCAGTGCCATTAATTTAGGATTTTGGTGTGATCCCTAACTGATTTTAACTTTTGGCATTATCTGTTTTTTTGTGTGTGTTTTTCTTGTCGGTTTTTTTTTTAAATTGTGCAACATTGAGCAAAATATATAATTAATTTCATGTTTTCACCAAATGTTTGCTAACCCTAAAATTTTATGTGCTTGCATTGATCTAATTATGCCTCCTCAACATAAACGCTTTGAGGTCAGAGGTCAGTTTGTCTGGTAGAGGTGGGACTTTCTAGGCACAAAGTAGATGTTGAAGCTTCTGAGAAAAGCCAGTTAGCGTATTAGTTGCCAGTGAGTGAGATGGCATAGAAAGCTTTGACCACTCATGGTAAAATCTAGTATTTGCATCTGATAAAAAAATGAGGTTAAAAAGAACTGCAGATCACCAGTGGTCGAGAGGATGAGTGTCTTGCTTGTTCGTTCTCCAAATCATCTTGGAGCATTAGACTTGAGTTCTGAAGCACCACTGACTAACATTCACCAGTTCTTTTTCTTCACCGTGACAAATGAATGGCTCCTTATAATAATAATTGGTAATCTCCTCTGAGAATTTCAGACTGCTTCAAATCAGACACGTGTGTATTGATGTGGTTGGATAAAGTCATACTGCACATTGCCAAAGCTGAGATCTACATGTCCTGCAGTGGATCCTGAGGAACATTGCAAGACACGTGGGTGACTTCCAGTCAGTGCTTAAACATGTTTCTACACTGTAAAATAAATAAATAAACATTTTTCTACAGAAAAAAATACTTTTCATGCTTTCTTAAATTACATATACATTTATGTAAAAGGGGAAATAATTATCTGTAATTAAACGTATGGCTCATTATACATAGAAATATATTGAAGGGTCATAATAATTCAGGTAAAATCTGTAAAATAACTGTTTTTTCTTTTGAGAGTTATGATATTTGAATTCTCATCTGAGCCAGGTTCATCTGGTTTCTACTGATCTAACAGGAGCCGTGCTGTGGCTTCTTTGATATAATCAAAATGAAGCTGTCTCACAGCTGAACTCTTCATGTGACGAAATGTCACTCAACGTCGCCCAGACAACTCAATCCAATTTTTCTTTTCTATTTTTTTTTTTTTACTTATTATAATTTATTATTATAAACTTATTATCTATATCTTTAATTAAGCGGATCATTTATAGAGAGCGTCTTTCTATCCACACTATGTTTCCTTGCCAGTCCATAGCAGCAGCAGAAACGAAACCAAAAGTATTTTCATCCCTGAGTTTCGGTTTAATATAAAACACATCCCGGCTGCAGAGAGGTGCAGTCTGCGGCAAAAGTGGTCGGTGAGTCTTTATTTTATTCATAATATTACTGTTATCTCACCTTTTTTTAAAAAAAAAACTTTCAGTCGGTTAACCCTTCGTTGTGTGGCTGCACACAAAGACTGACGACACAAAGCCACGCTCGTTACCTGAAATGACCCGGTGGTGCAGGACATGACATGAGGACGATGATTAAGAAAAAACAAAACAAAACACTTGTTAAACCGATAAAGACTTTAACCTGGGACAAAACGTTTGCATTGATGAGAGACGACAACAAAAGGGATGAGCCAGCACCTGAAACAACAATAATAAAACCTTCATGAATATTAATGTAAGCAAGACTATCGTCGTTATCTTATTACACCTCCACGAATCGACCTAAAGTACAAGTGTTATTAACAGTGCTATCCTTAAATAATACTGATCCATTTCATAATTCAATAAATTAGCAACTTTAAATTAATAAATGAGGAGTTTGTGCTAATAAAATGGACTCCTCTCCAATCCCTGGATCCACTTTGCAAGTTGTGGCTTTCTGTATTGGTGGTGTGGAAGACATCAGTGCTCTTTAGGTTCATAGCTCTCTGAAGTATCTATGTGCTTTTATTTTCCTGATTAATTGGAACAATAAGAAGTATAACTGGCTCCCTGTAGGTGTTATCAGGTGTTTGATTGTGTGCGGATGTATACACTCCTGTTTGTGTTTCTTCAGCTGATGGAGTCTGACCATGGATGAGGAGCTTGACCCTGATGACAAAAACGTGAACTCCGTCTTGGCACAGGAATTCACAGAACTGCTCGCCATCCTTAGCAGGCAGTCGACGGAAGTCATAATGAAGTTGTGCCAAATGATGCCCGGTGATGCCGGGTGGAACATCATACAACCTGCGTCTTCTTCAGCCGAACTAACAAAACACATCAAAACCATGTTGGATTACTTCATGTTGGCTAACGCTGCAGATTGCCGTAAATTCCTCGAGGCCATGTGCATGTTGTGTGAGGATATCCCCATGCACCTGGAGTCGAGGCTCATGTCAGTGGCAGGGTATGCAAACGGTGAGTATAAGATGATGCTATAAATGTGATACTAGTCTTTTATTTATGGTGCCACCTCACGCTGAAGTGTTTCACCGTGCATGTATGCACTCATAGTGTCTTTATTCCAGAATAAACAAAATTAGAGCCCAGCAACAGCCTCGAGTTAGAGGAAATGAGGAAACAGATCCTCATGTGCTCAGTTTCCTTTTATTTTTTCATCAAACTATTTTGATGATAGCATTTTGAGAAAAAAATAAACATTTTGCTATGATGGTTGTTTGCTGCAGGAGTTTATTTCTTCAGATGGAAGTCAGCGGATTCAGAACAATACTAAACCAGAGAGGGCTGAGTGCTGAATTTGGCAGAAACTACATCCTGGGTTTAACTTTCATTTTTACTCACTTGGGGGCGTGTACACATAAGAACTGTTATTCAACTTTTATGCATTTTTATTCAATACTTGTGTAAAAACGTTTGTTGGTTCATCAGTAAAACATTGGATTTTAATTTGGAAAGAAAAAAGTCTAATGTTTTTGGTCTTGCGTTACTTATTTCTAAGAACCA
Organism: Larimichthys crocea; assembly: GCF_000972845.2. Lineage (NCBI taxonomy): Eukaryota > Metazoa > Chordata > Actinopteri > Sciaenidae > Larimichthys > Larimichthys crocea. Next base: position 9,905,118 of record NC_040031.1, read on the forward strand.
TAGCAGGCTACAGAATAGTGCAAATCATAAAGTAACTACGACTTTTCCAGGTTCCTCTTGTTTTCGGTAATTACACGTCAATAGTCATAAAGCCATACTAATAATACTCTGGACTGTGATCTTGATGTGTGTGTGTGTGTGTGTGTGTGTGTGTGTGTGTGAATATATGCAGGTGTGTGTGTGTGTATGTAAAGATAATTATAAATTGTGCTAGCTGCACTGGCATGCATAAACACACATTCAGTCTGCACTACACACCCGGTTATTGTTGACTCTGTGTGTTGTGTATTTACATACTGAGAACATTGAAAGCACCTCCCCAGAGATAAAATACATGATACAGGTGATCAAGTGGCCTGTTTTTAGGCGAAAGATGTTTGTTAATTTGGGATTTGCTTCATTATATTTTATTTGCTTTGTAGTAAAAGTAGATTTGATATAGTCATATTAGCAAACTAAAGTTAAGAAGTGAAAGTGAAAGACTGCTTTGGGGAGAAAAATTGTTGTGGTCACATGATATAACAAACATAATAAATCTTGTGACTTTCCTTTTTTGTTTTACTTTGGAAATCCCCAGAATTTTTAAATGATTCAGAAACCAAAAGTGACAACTGAAGATTAGTGCTGTGTGCAATAGGGCTGTCAGCGAATATTCTTAATTCGAAAAATACCTATACAAGTAGTTATGTCTCGTATTAGTTTGTCCTCCTGTTATTGACATAATGCGCAAATATAGATAGTCAAATGGTTCAAACCTATGTGTGTTTTTTAGAGCGAGTATTCGAACGTCATTTTGGAGCAATTTTGACAGCCTTAGTGTGCAACATATGCAAATGTTCTTTTGCATATTTCCCAGTGTTTTTATGTGCTGTGTTTTGTATGTGTTTCTTTGCTCTGCTAGATGACTGTGAAAGTTCCAGTCCCACTTTGAAGGAGGAGATGCCAACATCGCCGCTTTCAGAGCGTCAGCTCGTCAAACGCCCACGAATTGGTAGAACATGCATGAAACAACCGTGCTACATTGCAGCTTACTTTCACATGCACAAAAGGCAAAAGGCTATTCACTAGTTAAAGTTAAGACAACTGGATACAACATGGCGGGGTCAGCCTCGCTGCCAGTCTGTCCTACTGGTGATTGCAGTATTGTATTTACAGTGTCTGTAAAACTGAAGGCAGGCCAAGTCAAAAAGCACACGATGTCATTTGTTAACTTTTAAAGTTTGAATATTTGTAAAGTTTTCTCAAAGGTGAGAAAAATAAAGATGTCCCTATAGAGTTGTGACCAGCCAGTAAAACCAAAAGTGAAATGAGAAGATTTCCACAGTAATGATGTAAATGTGACAGTAAACCAGGCATCTGAGGAATGTTTCCTGGGGTGAACTCTCTTCTTGTGTTTAGTGCTGAACCAAAACAAGTTAAAGCTTACATGAAAAACTAAGAATCAACTCCCTGTGCATTAAATGTCAATTCCTAGCATCTGATTTTTGTAGGATGTGAGCATTTTAGATTTTATGAGTCATTTTATTTTTACTAAATGTTTTACCTTGGATGGTGAATCAGTGGATTGTGTCATTGCACATGAACAGGCTGTTGAAGTGAAATGAGGCAATATGTCCCTATTATGCATGCAATATGACAATTTTCTCTGCAGTTATATTTTTTATTATTTTTTTCTAATGTATGTTACCCACAGACCATTGGGAACAATACATTGCTGCAGTGGTGCCTTTACTGCTGAAGAGGTGGGAGCGACTCAGTGAGCACCTGGTGGGAAAGGTCCTGCTGGAGAATGTGTGGGTCAGCCCGAGAACGGTGAACAGAGGCAGGGACAGACCTGATCAAACCCCAGGACCAGGAGACAGAGGGAGCAGAACACCAGGTTAGCATGATTTCCTCTTAGTGTACACAGAGGATCTGCTACATTTATTTGAAAGTCTGATCTATACATGTAAGTTTGAAAGATGGTGAAGCATAAAACCTTCCTACTCAAGCAATAAAAGTCTGATGTACACAAAGGTATTTCACTAATCTCAGAACCCGATGGCGATTATGGGTCTTTGGAGACCAGAGTGACGTTGGAGACGTTCCTCCAGGGATGTGCAGGAAAGGTGACAGTTCTCCTTGGCCAGTCTGGATCAGGAAAAACTTTGCTGATGTCTAGTTTGGGACAACAGTGGGCACGTAGACTTGTAAGTTTACATATTTGTTATTATTCAAAACCTTAAAAAATATTTCCAAACTGCTGGACTAGTGTCAAGCTGCACAAAAAAATTCATTGAAGCTACCAGTTTCACTTTAAGGGTACTCCACCAATTTTACATATCTAGGTTTAGGTCTAGGAGAACTACCATGTGACCAAACCTCTGCAGCCCACATCTCATTTCTGCTTGTGGCTAGAAGCTCACCCACCATGTTAGCAGCATAACACACCCGAATGTCAGACCAAACTGTCTGCAGCCCAGTTTCATTTTTAATAATGTGTGCCAGGTTTCAAAACCCGAAGCCTACAATGCCAGTTATCTTTTGCAGATGAAACTCAGCTCTATCTGTCATTTCCTCCTGTCGACCACTCTGTCATGGATGAAAGCACACCACCTCCCAGCCAAACCTACTATACACCATGACAATTGTCTCCTCATGTCTTGACTCTACCAGGGTAGCGAGAAACATGGTTGATGACCAACTAACTTCTCTAATCATGTCGCCTCGATTGTCATCTCATGACTAGATTACTGTAACGCTCTCCTGACAGGCCTCCCAGCCTGCACAGTCAAACCTTTTCAGATGATCCAGAATGTGGCCAACATGTCTGGTTTTCAATCAACCCAAAAGGTCACATTTACCCCGCTGCTCATCTAGCTCTACTGGCTAACTGTAGCAGCCCACATTAAATTCAGATCGCAAAATGCTTGCCTACAAAGTAGTCTCTGGTTCTACACCCTTATACAGATATGTTACCCAAGGCAATATATCAGATTTCATATATATATTATTTTAATTTTTTTGTCATATATCCAGTAGTATTCCCCAAGACCTCTAAAAGACTTTGATGAGTAAAATTGGTAAAGTTACCCTTAAAAGAAAATTCTCTGCTTGGTTTATTCTCTCATTTTGTTTTTTTATATTGTCTCTCCTTATTCACATCCCCTTCTATCTCTGTCTTATCTTCCAGGGCCCTATCCCTTCATCCTTCCTGTTTGTCCTGCTCGAGTTTCGTCAACTCAACTTTGTGTCCCGTCCTCTTTCCCTGTCTGATCTGCTATTCCGACACTACCTCCCTCTAAAAGGGGACGACGATGAAAAGGTATGAAGGTAGCAATCCAGTACATATTTTATCTTTCTGATGATAAACTTGAAAGCAGAAGCAACTTTAAACAGCCCTGTATTGAATGAAGTTATATATTAGAGTGCTACAGACACAGGAGTAGGCTTGGTTTTAGTGGAAGGATACAATGAAGTTGGCGGATCTTTAACCAAAATCTTAAAAATTGTATCAAAAAATGTATACATTATAATAACACATCGATACGACATTGATGGGTCGGCACAGTGGTGCAGCGGTTAGCACTGTCGCCTCACAGCAAGAACGGTTTCTGGTTTGAACCTCGGCTGGGGAGTTGCCGACTCAACATGTCCATCAGTCAAAGGCTGCATTTTTTTGGATTCCTGGAAATATTTGGATTTGGCTGTAGATTCATGAAGACGTTTCACCTCTCATCCACAAGGCTTCTTCAGTCCTTGCTGAGTGGTGGGGAAACCTAGGTATTTACCCTTGGTTGAGTTGTTAAGAAGGCCATTGTTTCCACTTGGTTTGTTAGTGCTCCTTCTTGTTGTGACGACTGTCATCAGTCACTAAGGCCTGGTGTGAGCAGCGGTCTTTGGAGTCTCATTCTCCTGGGAAGGGATGGAATAACATTGTTGTACAATGATGCTGACAATCCCACCAAGGATAAATACCTGGTTTTCCCCACCAGTCAGTTCAAATTGAAATAACTTCATGGATCAGAGGTCCAGGTCCAGTTGCCCCATGTGTAAATCTTCTCAAAGAAAGACTGACCTGGAAAACTGAGAACTTTCACAGACTAGTAAGCCACACTAACAATGCACATATATTCTGTCTTCTAAACAGAGAAGCATTGTGGATTACCTCATTTCCAATCCAGAGCAAATCTGTTGGGTGCTGGATGGCTATGATGAGTTTCATAGCAAACTCACCAGACAACAGGTGCAGAAAAAGGTTTTGGACCCAAAAAAACCTCTGCCAGTTGCTGACCTCATCTCAGGGTTGTTAAATCGTCAGCTTCTACCAGGATGTACCGTGGTGGTCACCTGTCGTGCACGTGATGTCACTGATTTGGAAGGCGTATCAGATAAAGTGGGGCAGCTGCTGGGGTGGGACTGCAATGAGATCAAGGAGTATGTACACAACTTCTTTGCAGCAAAAGGTGAGAATGAGCTTTTATACTTACAGTGTGATTCTGCATTCATTCACTGGGTTTGTGTTCTAGTCATCAATTTTTTAAGACTAATTACTATAGAAGAATTGTCATCAATTTGGATTTTTGATAGAAATGCAAACAGAATGTGGAAAGGCTAGTTTTTAACCAAGTGGTTCTAGTGGACTCCATAGATTGACCTTGTAACCCCACACGTTTTAAGTTGCTCTAGCTGACCCCTGCACAGCTTGAAGTCAGGCTGAGCTATGCTGGGAACTACATGCTTAAACTTGATGTACCAACAAGAACCGTAACATGGACAACAAAACTAAAAATTTATGTCTCAACTGCAAAGGTCACGGCACAGGCAGAGCTCTTGGGAGGCAGGCAGCAGACCTCCTTCTTTCCACTCAACACCTCCTTGCCATGTCATCCCTCCCTGCCCTCTGCAACATCTGCTGCATCTGTCTGGAGTATTTACTGCTGGAAGAAAGAGACGACGAAAAGGGAAGCATGACGAGGGAAAAAGCCAGAGAAAAAGGAGTACAAATGCCAGGAGGAGGAAGAGGAGGGGGTGGAGACAAAGTGATGGATGTAACAAATGGTGAAGCCCAGCTACCTTTCACACCAGCCCAGATATTCTCCACCCATACCCAGGTCTATCTCACTGTTCTTGGTGCGTTTCTGAGCTGTGACCCTGAGAAAAGGGGGAGAAATGACACACCAAAGAACATGACAACCCAACAGAGGTGAAGGCTGAGTACTAGAACTACTTCACAGCACTGACACAACATAAAGAACATACATTTGTTTGAGTAGGTGATGACAAGCTTGATTGCTTGCTGTTAAATGCATTTTAGAAAGGATATTCTTGTTTACAAAAACCTGCTAGTCTTCTTTTTAATGAAGGGCTACATTCTCTTTCAATTCACTTTGATGATGAGGAAGAGCTTTGTTTATACAGTGTAATGTAGCAAAGCAGCATATGTCGTTGATGTTTAATTTTTTTGATTGAATGCAGATAAATCAATTTGTTTTCTCTTTGTGCAGCATTGTGCATACGCTGAGTCAGTATCAACCTGAGTTGTGTGAGCTGAGTCAGCTGGCCTGGAAAGGCTTGGAGGGCGGCAAGATCGTCTTCCTGGAGGAAGACATTTCTCAGGATGTGTTGAAGTTTTCAATAAGGACGGGGCTTTTCTCACAGGTCAGACATGGTTGTAAAGTATGTGCGAATGTTCTCTTCATTACTGTGAGTGTGCAGGGTTTCTTCTTAAACTAAAGGAAAATAGCAGCAGTTTAAAGTAGTGTATGCTTGTGTTTGTATGTGTAGGGCTGCAACTAACGACTATTTTAATAATCGTTTAATCTGTCGATTATTTTTTTATTAATTAATCAGATTTTTTTTTAAAATAATTAATTTCCAACCCTTTATTCAAAAACAGAACTGACAGTGCAAATTCACATTGCAAAATATCTTCAGAAAGTGCACAAACAGGTTGATCCTTGAACATCCCTGAGCTGTTGAAGTAATAATAAATTTAAAAAAAACAAAAAAAACAAATGGACTAACACAAAAAACATACACATGTATGCTTTACAGCTGCCAAATATATGGCTTTTTTAAAATAAAGTGCACAAACATGTATATTTTTAGCCATTTTCAGCTTGTTTGTACTTCTTTAACATTTGGGCTTATAAACAATACGTAATGTATATGGAACACTCTTTTACTCCCTTTGTACAAACAACATTACGGATCTCTCTAATCTAATTTTATCAATTCGTTGTTGCAGCCCTATGTATGCGTGCCACTGTGTTTTTCTTTTACCCACAAAATGTTACTTTGACTCATGGCATGGGTCGGTGGAGACTATCATTGGTGATGTTTGTTCATGTTTTTCTGTTAGGTGGAGCTTAGACGTGAGGATGGGACTCTCGTCAACTCCTACAGTTTCATTCATCTGACAATACAGGAGTTTTTGGCTGCACTCAGAGTCATGACCAGTCAGGAAGTTAGTGACACGCAGCTCAAGAAGAGGTAAGGAACTGACTCACAGAAGCCAAATTGAACTGTGAAGTACGGAACTGTATTAACCCTACTTGGCAATAAACCCAAATAACTCAGATTCTAATTTGACAAAATGACAAAGTGATGGCATTTTATATCCAAAAGGTTTAAAGCTTATCTTCAATGTGACATCATAATGTTCTGCAATAACAAAAGGGCAGTGACCATATTTCACATGATGGTCACCGAATTACTGACTTCACTGAGGTAATTAATTAGATCCTCTGTGCTGCCGGGTCGAGTGAACTTACACACTAAGAGACATATAGCAGAGCAAGAACAACTGGACGGCATGGTTGTGGAATGGTCAGCACTGTCTCACCTCACAGCAAGAAGGTTTTGGGTTTGTCCTTGCCAGACTGGGATCTCTCTGTGCCTACATTGGTTCTCTCCAGTTACTCTACTCTTACTCCCGCAGTCCAGACATGCCGGTTAAATGATTACTCTAAATTGCCCATAGTTGTGTCATGGAAATTCTTATTAACTGGTGTGAGACTGAAATAAAGACCTGACAGGCTGTTGTGGAGAAATTGCTGATGTCAAAGGTCAATGGTGAGGTCAGGAAGGAAGAAAGTGTTCAGCAGCCTCTGATGTCTTATGCTGTATTTTTTATTGACGCTTGGCAAAGAAGAATTAGAGACACTCTCAAAGTTAATCAGAAGTGCCTGAGTCGGTCTCACATTCTGCCCAACTCATCCTGGTGGATAGACTTTAAACCCCAAGATAACACCACAAATACTACATGCCCCAGAATAAGTCAAAGAGAATGTTTTTACTCATAAAGTGCTGTTATTGTCAGCATATTCTAGTCTGGAGACACAGATGTCTGTTTACGCACATTGGAACGTTAACAGCAAGCTATCTATTATGACTAGAAAGGCAGCAATAGGTCTCTTCGACCCTGGCCATCACAGTGTTGAGATAGACTGGCACCTACTGTTTCAATCAAAGCCAAACAACTAATACTGCCAAGGACCTCAAGACCCACACGTGACCTCGTGTAACCTAAGGATAGAAAATTCCATAACACAGGCCAGTTCAGACGTGATATGTCAGTTGTCTTAGTGCACAGAGACAAATAGTTGACTGGAACATCCTGCTCTCCTCTATTCAGCAATATATTGTAGGGCAGTTCAGGCGTGATATGCCAGTTGTCATAGTGCAAGGAGGCAAATAGTTGTTGCTGGGGACTTTTCCTGACCAATCTAGTGGTGGTACTCTGTGTACTGTGGCAATCCACTACAAAATGTGCGGCATAGCAATCCTACAACATGCTGTTCTTCGCACTGTAACTCCGCAGAAGACAGGCCTGTTCAGACGTGATATGCCAGTTGCCATAGTGCAAGGAGGCAAATAGTTGCCCGGAACATCGTGCTCATCTAAGGATATCACAAAGTAGAAAGCATGAGAATATGATGACTGGTTATGATGGCTACAAGAGAGAAACGCAGCATACATAGGTTAATTAAAAGTAGAAATAATTCAAAATAAGCATCCTCATACATTTCTACTAACACACACCTGTAATTATCCATCACAGGTGTTAATGTGAGCATGATAAGGATAAGCGGAAAAAACGAATTAATGAATCAGTGACTGAAAGACTTGACAATTAATTATCTTCAGTGATTTGGTCACTCTGGTAATGTCGTTAATGTGGGGGCTTTTCCTGATCAGTCAAGCCGCGCTACTCTGTATACTGTGGCAACCCATTACAGTCTTACAGCAAGCTGTGAAACTGGGAAGCTGCAGACTGCAGCTGTGAAAGCACCATGCTGCAAAACCTCAAAGAGTAACATTAGCCACTGGTTGGCCTCAGCGAAGTGAAAAGTACCTACCACACTGGTAGTACCAGTAAGACTGCGACATAGATAGATAGACAGATAGATAGATATACTTTATTTATCCTAAGCTGGGAAATTATAGTGCAGCAGCAGCATTACACAAAGTGACAAGTGTCAACAAAAAATAAAAATATACTATAAAGCAAACTATACATAATAAAATATCAAAAAAGCAATAGTAAATACGATAAAATAAAATATATTGTACAAAGATATATACAGCAAGTTGGCAGTGTTGATATGTACAAAGTAGGGAGAAATGTGAGGTGACTGTAGATTGTAGATTATGCTTTAGCTTTTGTTGTACAGTGTGATGGAATGTGGCAGGAAAGATTTCCTGTATCTGTCCCTTCGACAGCGGAGCTGTAGCAGCCTGTGGGAGAAGCTGCTCCGCTGTCTGTCCACTGTGTGGTGGAGAGGATGCTGCTCATTGTCCATGATGGATAACAGTTTATTCAGCGTCCTCCTCTCCACCACAGTCTCGAGAGACTCCAGTCTCAGTCCAACATGCAACATATGCAAAGAAAAAATCTTGAGGGGTGGCACGAGTGTTGCTAATTTTAACACCAGCAACTTGATTAAACACCTGAAGATGCGTCTATATATATATATATATAACATACTGGTGTTGGATCGGTACTCGGTATCAGCCAATACCCATAGCACAAGTATCAGAATCGGTATCAGGAGGGAAAAAATGGTTTCGGAACATCTCTAATTGTCTTTATTTGGTTGGAACTGTCCTCTGTCCAATAATATATCATAGGACGGTCCAGACGTAATGTGCCAGTTGTCTTAGTGCAAAGATACAAATAGTTCTATGGAACATCCTGCTCGTCACATGGTAGAAATCATATATGAATATGATGACTATGGTGATTTTGATGGCTACAAGAGGGTCTATCTTTCTCTAAGGATGGAGAAGGATAGACATTCAATAGATGTTTGATGCATAGAGTTGACCAATGTTGCAAAAAAGTTGCTGTTTTCAAGTGATTGTGGTGATGTGACAAAGCTCTCCATTACTCCTCTGTACCAGTAGTCTCTAAGTAAAGACAGCATGTGTCTTACTGGAAATGATTCACTGGAATCTTAATGTCAGTATAGCAATACCCTGCATAACCTTGCATACACAGTTGCTGTGCATTTCCTGTAAGTATTTAGGTTCTGCCTGTTAACAGAATGACCTTATTATCAGCTGAGTGTCGTACTGAAAAAAGACACACAGTACAGTTCAGCATGTACCATATGTCATAAGTTTTCCAAATAGCTTCACCTTTACCTTCCCTAATTTCAGTGAAACTCTATCTGCTTACATGTGTTCACACACGTACATTTGTGCCATGTGGTCTGAGCTGAGCACGGGTCAGCTTAACACCAACTTGCTGCAGCATGTGCACTGTTGCACAGAGAGCCTTGTAACCTAACCCTGAACATTTCTTGCCATCAATGTAGGAAGTTTTTAGATCCTTCTACTGTCAAAAATACTCCATTACAAGAAAATGTACTTTCAGGTAATCTACATCATGACACAAGGTGCAAAAGAAGGATTTAGTCATGTAGAAGTATATTCCATATCAGGAATAACCTGTGGAAAAAGATGAGTGGTGTAAGCTGAGCAGAGATATGTCTGACCTTCCTCTGTAAATGGAGAGCAGAAATGTGCTGAGGCACAGGGCCTCAGTGCATGAGCAGGCGTGGGGGAAGGGACTGACATGGAGACTTGTCACAGCAGGGGCTGTGCAGAGGAGCAGAGTGTGTTGCTGCTAGGAAGTGTAAAGACGAGTCAGGAAGGACTAACTGACTGTACTTGAAGTCTGCACTTTTTTAAATAGCTCTTTTCAGCACATGTGCACTTACACTGCAGTTTTCACCAAAGAGTGTTTGTGGCGGTTGAGTCGTGCAATCACATGGTTCCACTTTGGTCCTGTCTGGCGACATATGTTTTATGTAATATCCTGTTTTTGTGAATGTCTGTTAACTGCATTAGTGTGGGGACTTTTCCTGATCAATCAAGCGGTGGTACCCGTTGCAAAATTTGTGGCATATCAATCCTACACCATGCTGTGAAACTAGGAAGCTGTAGACTACAGCTGTAAAAGCACCAAGCCACAGCCTATATATAAACAGTGAAACTAATCTCTAACTAGCCACTGGTTTGCCTCAGTAAAGTAAAAAAGTATCCTAAAGGAACAGTGTGTAGAATTAAGTTGCATTCACTGGTGTAGTTGTGGCATTGAAATATGCTCACCTTATCCTCGCCTTCCTAGTCTAAAGGAGAAACGACAGTAGCAGAACACACGAAAGGTTCCCTCAGAGCCGGTGTTTAGATTGTCCTATCTGGGCTACTGTAGAAACTTTGTGTTTCAAATGGCGGACTCCATAGAAGAGGACCCACTCTCACTGTAGATATAAAAGGCTCATTTAAAGTAACAAAAACAAAAATATTCTTATTTTTAGGTGATTAAACACTAATAGAAACATATTTATGCATGTTATATTCAATCTTTGCCATGTTTTGAAAATAGAGCCTCACAAATCTTACACACGCAGTGTTCGGCAATATATCATCCAAGCTAAATATTGACTGCTCTATCCCTTCTAATTTCTCACTCAGATTCAGCTTGAAAACCCGTTGGATGACCAAATCAGACCAGAGGACAGTCTTTACTGACTCCCTGCACCTGTATGTATGTGGTCTGGCTTCCCCACACTGTACTGAAGCCTTAGTTCAATTAGCCACAACCTCAGGTGGAACAGGAGGCTCCAACTGGGTCCAGAAACGGCAAGCCCTTGTTGTAAAACTGCTAAAAAACCTGTGTAACAGCAACACCCTGACTGGACCAAAGGTAGAATATGAACTGAATTAAGCCCTGATAAATGCATTACAGAATTTTTCCATTTCTGTCTTTACTGATCCTACCTTCTTATATTTTCTCAGGTATTGGAGCTTTGTCACTGTGTCCAGGAGAGCCAGAACCAACAACTGGCTCAGCAGGTCGTGGGCACAAGACGCACCCTGGAGCTACGCAACATCCGAGTCTTACCTAGTGATATCGACGCTCTAGCTTTTGTAGTTAACTCAGTAGGTGATAATGGCATCGGATTGGACTTTGGAGCATGCTCAATGGAGTTGGAGTGTTTAGATGTCCTGCCAAGATGTCAGTACATTCACTACCTCTGGTCAGTGCACACAACAAGCAAAACAGTACATAGGCCACCAGTCATGTGAAGTGTGAGTGCATGGCATGCAAGGCTAAGACAAATGGCCAGAGGCGTGAAGCATGTTGAAAATACATGTAAATGTTGAGTTGCATGGTGTTGATGGTTTAAGAAAACCTTCAATATGCTTCTGTCTATTGAGAGAAAGAGCTGTTAGTTTGCCTTTGATCTTCTTTCATCTGAGTGGCTACATATCTTGCATACTGAGCGTGACTGGAGCTCTTTGTTTCCTTTACTGTGACTGCAGTTGGTCTTTCTATAATGAGTACACCCACTGTCGCCTGGATTCAAGGGCAAAAGAATGACAACTAGTTTTATCGCACTGGTTCAAAAGAGAATGAACTCCTCCCGTCAAGATCCAAAAAAAGGTGGCCAGGACACTGACTGAGCTGCAAAAATAGCAAACAGATTCAATCTGGGGGAACAAACTGAAGTTCTTGTCCAGAAAGGCTTAACAGACTATGGTGAAAGCATGGAGTTCTGCACTTAGACTTAACTGTATGACTGATAGTAAGAGGATGGTGGTGGGCACAAGCAGCAGGTCCTGCCTTAGAAGCCCTGTGCCTGACTCATTGGTCCCGCTGTCAGACACATACAGTTGACATTAAGTTATTCATTTATATATTCTGTTGTATCATATTGTCTTTGTCTGTGCGCCCACAAATTCGACATAATTTACACCTCAGCTTCTAATCCAACGTTAAGGCTCGCTTAATTTCCCTCATCTTTTCATTTCAGTTTTCGGAGCCGCAAGTATGGTGACAAGTTTGCCGAGAAGTTGTCCTCCATTTTGCCAAATTTCACAACACTGAGAAAATTTGGGTAAGATTCATAGTAGTGCTTTTCTTCTTTCCACTGTCAGTCTTTTGAATCTCTCTTGAATTCATATATACTCGATTGAGAGTTTTGTAGCCTAAATGCTGCTCAGACTATACAGGTCAGTGTATTGAAATGTTGTAATGCCTGACAACAGTGGCTGACTTTGTCTTTTGTCTTTTTGAGGTTTTGTGGTGCCAGTCTGACCACCACAGGAGCCGCTTGTTTGGCTTCTGCTCTACAGAAATGTCCAGACATCACTGAAATCAAGTATATTTGCTGCAACATTATTGTGTTTCTACGGACACCTAACATTCTGTATTGTTGAAATGTTTTGGACGCAGGTCTAAAATTTGACACCAAGCTTTTGTTTTTGCATTGAAGTTTGAGTGACAACAATCTGAAAGACGCAGGGATCGAACATGTGGCCGATGTTTTTACCAAACTACCAAGACTAGAGTCTTTAATGTAAGTACACGCTGTATGTCTAATGAGACGCAAATTAAATAACCACAATATCTCAAGATTCTGCTCATTTTTAGCTGCTTCCATGCCCGTGAGTTGTTTTATGTAATTCTCTATCCTTAGGTTACATGTAGTTTTTTTGGCTTTGGTTGAGAACAGTAGGTACCAGTCTATCTCAACACTGTGGTGGCCAGGGTCGAAGAGACCTATTGCTGCCTTCTTAGACATAATAGATAGCTTGCCGTTGACGTTCCAATCTGCGTAAACAGACTGTGTCTCCAGATTAGAATATGCTGCATGGGTAAAAACATTCTCTTTGACTAATTCTGGGCGTACAGTATTTGTGGCGTTATCTTGGTGTTTAAGTCTATCCACCAGGATGATTTTGGCAGAATGAGAGACCGACTAAGGCACTTCTGATGAACTTTGAGAATGTCTCTAATTCTCCTTGGCCAAGCGTCAATAAATAATACAGCATAAGACATCAGAGACTGCTGAACACTTTCTTCCTTCCTGACCTCACCAACAAGTTGTGTGTGTGTACACTTTGCAGGCTGGGTCGAAACAACAGCTCTCTAAAAGCAGTGGACTATCTCATCGGGAAAATGTCTTCATGTTCGAACATCCAGCGCATTTTTGCAGAGTATGACCACACACATAGACTCACACCATGATTCACAACAGAGGCTGGACAGTGCATCCACTCAGGATCAAACTTTCAACATTTGACTGCAGTGTGCTGCATCCACAATATTTTCTCACTCACATGCAACTTAGTTTTTTCCTTTTTTTTTTTGCAGTGGAATGAAGGAATTAGAAGTTACTTTCTCCCAAAACTCCGACTTTAACAGGTGAGTTAAATGGTGGGAATAACAAAAGAAGTAAATACAATTGCAGCAGGGGAGAGCAACGAAAGCAAGGCAAAGAGCTAAAAATAAAAAAAGAGACGAAACAAGTAAATAAACAAACAAAAATAGGAAAAAAAAGAAAGTAGAAATTCACCCTGAGTCTCGTTTACTCTCATTTGCTGTTGCTACGTGTCTATTTATACTTTATGACCACCTCATAAAGCCAACTGAGAAAATGCCAAGAGTGTGCGAAGCTGTCATCAAAGCAGTTATGGTAAATTTATGGTCACCACATAATCCCATGTGTCATTTCATAGCTTTGATAGTTCAGTGAGTGTCTACAGTGTAGAAAGTAATAAAGAAATAAAGAAAAAACATTGAACGAGAAAGTTTGTCAAAACTGGTATTTTGTTTGTATTACATTTAATTTGGAGTATATTTGAAAAAAAATATATACAATTAAATAAAAATGATATCAAATAAAATGAAACCATGGAGATGAGTGATTAAAAAAGAGTAAATAAGAGTAGTTAAGTGCGCAGCCTGTCTATGAATAACTTCGTCATCATCTGCACATACTAAAACTCTCATTTATGAATTCTCCTCTGCAGCCACAAAACAAAGTCTGAACCAACAATCAGGTAAGGCGATAACACTCTTATCAAGTGTTGTCCACTTTCCAGATCTTTACAATGAGGGCAGCTTCCTTAAAGAACTTTGATCCTCCATTGAAGTTAAATAAAAGAAGTGCCCATTCAGCTACAAGCCCAAGTTTTAATCTTGTGGTACCATCTGTTCTCCAGCTTGTTGAACCAGAAATGGAGCAAGCCTGAGATGCAAACAATTGCAGAGGCATTGGCTTGTTGCCCCACCTTGTCTGTCCTGGAGTAAGTAATCCTAAATACAGCTCTTCATATTTAGAAGCAGTAAAATGCAACATCAGTGCAGCAGTATTAAAACACTGACCGTTTTACTGCACTATGACTACTGCTGAGTGCAGTAACAACAGCTTTGTTTCTGTGCTGTTGGTAGATATTTTATTTGTGCCATTGCTTCCTTGTTTGTCAGGGTTCACCGCAACGACATTTTTAGAATTACACATTAATCAGCATAACCACTTTTTACTGCTGTTCAGGGTAGATATGTTCTGTGTATCAGCTTAGATATAATATAATCATTCAGATCAAATAAAGAGGTTCTGTTTGTGTGTGTGTGTGTGTGTGTGTGTGTGTGTGTACACACCCAGTCTGACTGGAGGCCAGTGGGATGTGGAAACTCTGAAGATGCTGACTCAGTTTTTGCCAAAGTTTAAGGTCACTCAAAAGATCATGTAAGACAAACGACACATCACATGATTTAAGAGAGACATGAAGCTTTAAAACAACACTACTCTCTGATACTAATATGCTATTTCGACTCAGTTTTACTTATCATAAAAGACATATAATGTATTATTTCATTTTTAGTGGTTAAGAACAGGCAAATACAAAAAAACGTAAGATTTGAACAGCAGCACATTGTTGACGTTCACGTCTCCCCTCAGTTTGAATGACAGCTGCTCTTCAGTGAAGGATTTGGTCATTCTGACCGCTCTTCTGCCTGGCTGTCCTGCTGTGAGGGAGCTTCATATCAGGTACAAACACACCTGCCATGTATTCTTCACGTTATTCTTCTGCAACATGTAAAACATGCATATTTAAATCGCATTATTTTATTATTATTTTACTGAATCTGTTATATTGTGACACAATCACAAACACTTATAAATTGTTTAGTAATAATAAGCCACACTCCCTTTTTATTTGTATTTTTCTTCATGTTTCAGACTGCAGAGTCCTGTCCAGGTGTCTATAGTGTTCTCAGAAAGAAAAGAGAGAGAAAAACCTGCTGAGTCAGCTGAAAGATCTAAAATGCTCTGGTTTGTATAAAGTACAAACATCAAAGTGAAGTCATAATAAACAAAACACTTTTTTTTATGACTCCATATTATTGAATTATTGGTGGTGGTGATGATGGTGATAATGATGAAGCTGTTGCCTCTGTCAGTCTCAGCCGCTGTGGTCTGCTGCCTCCTGATATGCAGAGAGTGTGGAGGAGTTTGGGAACATCCTCGGATCTCACATTGCTCGAGTAAGATCCCCAAAAACTTCAAAACAACCTGTCAGGGATATCATTCTCAACTGACCTTGCATGTTATTTGTAGGAAACCTTAAGTTAATTACATGTTATAGCCATAAATTATGATTCAGTGTATATATGATTTTAAAAAATATATTTTCTCTATCCTTCAGTTTACTTGACTGTTTGTACCCCTGTTGTTCTCTTTTCTGTCAGTCTGTCCAATAACTCTTTAGGCAACAAAGGTCTGAAGAAACTGCTGGACATCCTGCCTCATCTGAGCAACATCCAGGAGATCGAGTAAGACTCGACAACAGGACTAACGATACATTCAAAACCATAAGAAAAAAAAAAGAAATTTCAGTTCAGACTGAAGTTATTTACTGTGCATTTAATAAGAATTAGTGAAGGAAGTGTTGATGAGGAATTGTTTTAGAGCTCCAGTGTGTAGGATTTAATGCCGTCGAGTTGTGAAGTTGCTGAATGCAACACCCTCACCTCACCTTCTCCTTCCTAGTGTGGGAGGAAAGGTAGCAATGTTCTGCTGAGAGCCAGTGTTTAGTTTGTCCGCTATGGGCTACTGTAGAAACATGGTGATTCAACAACACTGTGGTGTATGTAGAGATAAAAGTCTCATTCTAATGTAAAATAAAAACATGATTATTCTTATTTTCAGGTATTTATACACTAATGAAAACATACTTCTGAGTATTATATTTAATTAATGCCACAAACTAAATAATAATAAAGTCCCGTAAATCTTACACACTGGACCTTTAATGAAATATGAGACTGTGTTGTGTTAAACTGAGCTGATCTAATCTTGGCAAAAGCCAGATACTTTTCTCACCAAACTGGTTCCAAACATAATGTGAAGGTGTTGGCAGCTGCTGCGTTTACCCTGGGTCATTATTCAGTAGAAATGGCTTATTTACAGCTAAGTGATGTCCTTCCCTCTGGCTCTTTGTTTTGTGTTTTTCAGTGCCAGTAACAATGGGATCGGCATGGAAGGAGTGGTGATGCTGGCTGGCGCTTTGTGTTCCCATAACAACTTGACACAGATCCACATCAGGTGTCTGCTCTTTGTTTTTATTTTAGGTGCTTGATGATTTTATTAGAAGAGCAGCACAGTTAGCACCTGCTTGTCCAATCGAACAGCGAATAAATGCTGCTTAACAGCTCGTTTTATCTGTTTATAGAATACAAGTTGTGTATATATACAGCATAAAAATCACAATTAACTTTATCGTAGTGGTAAAATGTGAGGATTCTGACCGTCTCTTGTTGGTTTTACAGTCATGGAGGCAGTGAGCAGGTGACCCTGAAGTTCTCCCCTGATGAAAGGTAGAAAAGTTGCATCTGTGAAAACCTCCACACATCTGGATACCCCTGTCTTTCTATTCGTCAAATTAATGAGTTCATTTTGTGCTTTTTTTTTTTTTAGCCACGACAAAATACGGATGTTCAGGTACAGTTAGAAGACTTGGAGGAAAAACACACATTTGACATTTAAATTCAGTTTATCGCACGACCACTTCATTCCACTTTTATGCTGCAGGACGAACTACAGCAACCTCGAGCCGTCTCATGTAACCACGCTTTGTAAAAGATTGGCCCAGTGTCGCTCCCATTTGGAGTTAGAGTAAGTTTTGAATTATGGTTATCCACATTTCAGGATTATGGCTGAGCATGTAGACATTAACACACGTTCATGTGGTGTCAGTTTGTCTCACAGCTCACTGACAGCCGAGGCTATCGGGAATCTGCTGAAGATCCTGCCGAAGATGAAGTCACTGCAGAGACTCGAGTAGGACACACACACACACACACACGTATAAATTAGCCAGATGGACAAGCTGTACATAAAAATGGTACAAGAATAAATATAAAGTATACTGACGTGTTTTCATGATGTGAGATATATATACAGTCATTGCCAAAAATATTGGCACCCCTGCATTTCTGTCACATAATGCACTACTCCTCCCAAAATATGTTACCAAAAAAAAGCCAAATCTAAGATATTTAACACAAAACTCCAAAAATGGACCCGACAAACTAAGATATTTAACACAAAACTCCAAAAATGGACCCGACAAAATTATTATTAACTTAATATTTGGTAGCACACCCTTTGAAAAAAATAATCTATCAGATCTTTCAGGTTTGATGGGTCCCTTTTCCCAAATGCTGTTTTCAGATGCTGGACACTTCAGTGCTTTGGCTCATTGTCCTGCTGTGAGACCTATGACCTCTGACGGAGACCCAACTTTCTGACACTGCACCCCAGAATTCTTTGCTTAGCCTTTAGATTTCATAACGTCGTGCACACAGTGAAGACGTCCAGTGCCTGAAGCAGCAAAATTACACCAAAACATCAGTGAACCTCCACCATGTTTGACCGCAGGGACCGCGTGTTATTGTTCTATTGCATTTTCTAAAACAGGAATGCAGGGGTGCCAATATTTTTGGCCATGACTGTAGATGATAGCACAGTCCAGAAATGAGTCTATTTTCAGTGTCAAAGCAAACATCATGAAGCGTCAATGATGCCATGATTTAAATGCATATTTAAAATTACATATAGAACGATGTGATATGCTTTGCACTTCATTTGAACTCCGTCTTCTTCTTCTTCAGTGTCAGCCACAGCATCACGTCCACGGCTGCAGCGGTGATATTAGTCAGCTGTTTGACCGTCAGTGAGCGGGTCACGTCAGTAGTGCTCAGGTACATTTTGCTTCCATACTACTATATATATATATATTACATACTATACTACTTGCTTCTATAATGCTGAACTCTTCTTCAGGCCTCAGACTGAAGAGACTGAATCCTTCATCCATTTTGACAGCGTGAAAGCAGAACACGCCAGCTGCAGGTCTGTGATCAGCCAATTCACATTCTCTCCGTGTGCACCATCTGCTCATATAACTAAAAAAAAACTTTGTCTGTCTCATGTCCAAACATTCATTGTACGCACAGTATCATATTAAACTTCTGTCTAGTGTCTATTTTGAGTCCAACAACAAGTGTTTATAGTCCTGTATGAAAAGGATCAGATAACTGTGCCAGCGCTGGCGGATGGTGCTGCCTACCACAACTGAATGGAACAATTTATCAACCAGTAAATAGGCCATTTACATTCTTCCTTCCTGTGACATTATGGCACTGAAGTAGCACTGTGGCCATCTGTGATGTGTTCTCACTGCTCTCTTTTAATGTCCTCATATTGCATCTGTCTGTCTGCCTGACAGCTTAACTCATTTTAGCTGGAATGATGTCAATTTGGAGAGACTGCTCAAGATCCTACAGCAGGGTCCTCGCCTTTCTCACCTGGAGTAAGTGCCACTCTCACTCATACATTCGCACGTGCCCCTCAACTGTACACACCGGTGCTTACCTACTTATAGACTAATGGCATAGGTGCTGAGTCATCCTTTCTTTTGCCGGCAGTTTATCAAGTAACCAGCTGGAAGATAAAGGAGTGAAGCGTTTTTTGGATTCTCTGCCAAAGCTTAAGATCACCAGCTGGGTCAAGTAAGATACATGTTTATCATTTTCAGGGCTGTACGTTTGTTTGCAGTAGCTGTATAGTACAAAGCAAACAGTAATGATAATGCATTTTTAATAAACAGCTTGTTAAAAGTAGAAAGGAGAGGAAATACGCTTGATCTAGCATTTTCAGTCAGATTGTTGGCAGATATGTCAACACAAAAGCCAAGATATTCATTTACCTCTGCATGTATTTTTATAATATAGAATTATTTTATTCAGAGTGAAGTTAACTGTAACAAGTTCAATGTCTTCTAACTGCATTTGAACCATACTGTAGGCCCATTTCATAGTAGAAATGTTGACTTGTTTGACATATCTTTAACCTGTCTCCATCCACAGTTTGAGCAACAACAGTCTGACCCAGCAGGGGCTGTTGAATGCGGCCAGCACACTGCGTGCTTGTGGTAACGTCTCTGGTGTGGAAGTCTGGTGAGTCAGTGCAGTTGTAGAGATGAGATAAATGAAAGCATGAAAAACTGTATGAATGAAAGAAGTTTTCATCCCTGTCTGTCTCTTTGTCTGTAGTATGGGAGCAGAGGAGAGGTGTCTCATCTGGTTTACACAATGTGAAGACTGTGATAAAACTCTGAGGTAGGACAATAAGAGCAAGGAGCAAAAACACCTGATGTTTTCTTTAACTGCCTCTCTACTAGCAACCATTAACAGATGGTAACAGGAAGTGACGAGGTTTGGTGTCAACCAAAATATATTAGTTCACGTGTTACAGATTCGAAAGGTCAGAGCAAAACCACTGACTGATTTCTAGCATCCTTACAGGTCCCAGTTTGTTGCCTGATGAGGTAGTTCAACCTGAGATCTCATGTGTACCCAAAGAACCCATTTTCATTCCAATATCTTGATAGTTGGTGCCAATGGATGCGTTTGGTCTAATTTCATATCTTCAGCCTCTCAATGACAATCGGTTAAGCAGGGTATTCCTTCTCTTCATGTGTTGAGTTATTCTAAGTTTGTTCTCATCTCTCATCTTTTCTATCTTTGCCGTCTCCCCATCAGCATCAGTGAGAGTAGTTTGGAACGTGATCATCTGGTCAGATTAGCAGAGATCTGTCCCAGTTTGACCAAACTGGAGTAAGTACACCTCCATCTCCAGATCATTTTATAATGCACGGCACATCATACGAAAAGATTCAGCTTGTGAGGGGTTTAAGAGAAACATTGGACATCGATGTACTCTGTGAATACAAAAACAAACATTTACTCTTACGTACTGAAAGTCAGTAATGGAGTACTCTGGTCGGTCCACAGGCTCAAGAACAATTCGCTGGACTCGGATTGGATTGAAGACTTTGTGAGACTGCTCAACAGCAATGAGAGAGGATTCAGTGTCAGGTGAGAAGGACGATGTCGCCTGCACCGTCTGCTCCTGTCAAACCAGTTTCTGTCAACATCAACCTATTTTTTTATGTCACGACTGAACATTTGTGAGTTTCTGTCCACCTGAATCCGATGCTTGAAATACTTACATGAACCGCACTCTCTTTCTTGTCAGTTTTGAGGAGCGTAGTATTAGATCTGAGGAAGCCATTGATCTGGTGTGTCGCTGTCTGGACCACAACCACAACATACACTCTATCAAGTGAGGCATGCAAATGAACAGATGTTGTCACACACACACACACACATGAAAAGATTAACACTCTCTTTACTGACTGTAGAATTCCCCACATCAAATCATGTGTAAAAAGTCCTGTACAAAATTACCTTGCAGGGTTCGCTACAACACGCTGCACCTGTCTCTGTTGAAGTCCACTGGACTGACTTCACTCAGGTAATACGAGTTCCCCTCCACTCAGAAATGTGTTTAGCTTGATGTTTGGGCCTCACTGTGTAGAATGATGCACAGGGTAGGGATGGGTATTTCTAAGATATTTACTGTGAAGTATTCGACAGACGCTGGAGACCCCAACACTGGCCAACACAAACATCTAAATATCTCTGTTATGCTGCAATCTGTGAATCAAGCCCTCAAAGCAATGTAGCAAATACACAAACAGCATTGTGCAGAATAGAGCCAAACAGGACGTGCCACACACATTTTTAATCAGAGCTATGTATGTACCGTGTACTGATTACATTTAAAAAAAATAATCTAATTAAATACTTCAGAGTCTGAGACTTCAGGGCTGCTGAAAGAGGTTAAAGTATGTGCAGTGTGAGCCGGATGATCAGACAGATTTATTTTGGTGTTTTCAATGATCACTCTGCAGATGTGTCTCCATCATCTTAAATGTGTGGTCCAACGCAAATGATGCTTCTCCATCATCTTAAATGTGTGGTCCAACGCAAATGATGCTTAACTTTATCACAGTCCCTCTGTGATAATTTATTGTTTGAAAGGCTTAAGGACTCTCCTCTCCTCTCCTCTCCTCTCCTCTCCTCTCCTCTCCTCTCCTCCAGCCTTGTGAACTGTGCAGTAAAGGGATACCAGCTTGAACCTTTGATGAGCATCATCCAGAAGTGTCCTTTGCTGACAGAGCTGGAGTTAGTACTCTCTATGTGTTGTGCATGAATAATACTCACTCATAATTTTAAAAAAAGTACCATAGCAAGGTCAAATCATGTGTGTCACTCGCAGTTTTTCCCACAACACCCTGGGTCTGGACGGAGCTGTGTTTCTCTGCACTATTCTACCCTTGCTGCCAAATCTGACTTCTCTCAGGTGAGAGCTTTTTTACACATTTGACTCTTTGGTTAAAGTCTGTTTTTAAAGTTTGAGCATGACGGGCGTCTACTTTAATGTTTTGCAGCATTGGTTCCAAAGAGACTTGTGTGGTCGAGGAGATTTCAGAGGCCCTGCTGCAGGCGACAGCCATTCAGTGCTTAAAGTGAGCAGCACACAGACATTTCATGACTTTGGAGCATTCACATGGCAGGCGAGCTCTGCCTATTAAAAAAATATTTTATAGTTGTCTCAAATTACGATTAAACACCGCAGACTTGCACTAGCTGGATAAAATTACTATCAACTCTCCAGTCATGAAAGAAGAACTCTGGAACTTCATGCCATGGTCTAAATTTCACTGGAAAGCCACCACAACATTTTAGTGTTCATGTAGTCATGAATTAAAATGATCCCTCTCTTCCTTTCTCTCTGCCAGTCTGGCAGGTCATGTAATTGGCGACCCTGCAGTCCAGACTATGACCAGAATGTTTCCTCGCCTACGCTCACTCAAGTAAGCGTCACTCATTCATGGGTTTGTTTACAGAAAACACACCAATACATATCCATACATATATACACATACATTATACATTATATATACTTTTATACAATAAGCACAAAGATGGGTAGTCCCTATGTAAAGAAATGCAATCTTAACTTTTTGTTAAATATACTTTCTGCAGTCTAAAAACTAACAATAACTAACGCTTCTCTTTATTAAACCTTTTTGTTCTGATGCATTATGTGTAACTTAAGCGTGGGATTGAGTGTTTCCAACATTAAACAATGTCATCATCCGTCTCGTCTTCTCCAGCTTGTCTCATTGCGCCCGGTCACCGGCTGGAGGGCTGCAGCTCATCAAAGCACTGGGAGAGTGTGCCGGCCTGGAAGGCCTTTGGTGAGACACACGCATATATACATATGAACGAACATGTGCAAACACAGATACAGAGTGAGTTCTATAACGTTCTAAGTGTGTGTGTGTTTCCCTGTGCGCCTTAAGTCTGGACTCTTGGCAGCTAAATGAGGAGAGCGTCGCGTGTCTGGCACAATCACTACGGAAAATCAACTCCATACGCTGTCTCAAGTAAGAAACTCTATAGGTGGTCTCATTAAATCTTGCTATACTTACCCCCTAATTAATAGTTACATCAACATGAAAGATTTCCCTCTCTGGCGGGCTCCCTTTAATAACATCTGACATCTGATTTTCAAGACCTGTGACCTGTTTATAGCTAGTAATTATGGACAACGTCCTAAGTATTTATTTAGTATGTAGAGCTAAGCCTCCAATGCTATTTCCGACACACGTCTTCACATTTATTATGCCACAGTCTGGCTGACACTCTTTACTCACACACTCTCTAATAATCGGATCTATTTATGATATCATGCATTTGCTGACACTGTCCCCTGCCAAAACTGCAGCTCCGCTGCTCACATTTCAGTCACCGTAGCTGCAGCTCATCATACCAGCATGTCATCAGCTCCACGAGGATCATCATAAGTGCCCCCCTCACCCCCCCTAGGGAAGTGTATCATTCCCTGTTCTGTCATACTGCTAAGTTGTAAAGTGTTGATGATGAGCTTCTGGGCCAGACAATAAATGTCATTGCTGTTTGTACAGTGTTTGAATAGATATCATATCTACATGGAGGGGGAATCTTCCTCGCACTCCGTGTCAAATTAATTTGATATTATTGGAACCGCTGACGGTGAAATTAAACTGTCGAGTATATTTTGATCCTTTATTCATGCAATGTTTGTGCGTATGCCAGGCTTAACAAGGTTGCCGCAGCTGTGGGGCAATCAGGAGCAAACAGTCTGCTGGATCTCCTGTCTGCTATGGAGGGACTAACACGAATTGAGGAGATAGGGTGAGTTTTTCCACACGTGCATTAAATATGCTCAGGCTCATTGCCAAGAAAGTGTTTAAATGTTCCTCCTCGTGTTGTTTCAGGTTGGAGGGCTGGAGGATGGCTGATAGGGGAATAGAGCAGCTGATCAGACTCCTTCCTTTCTGGACGGAGCTCAGGAAGATCAGGTAGATGACGGCTGATTATATTTATGCAAATTAAATCTGTCTTACATTTTGCTTTGTGTTTGGTGTGAACTCCAGAGATATGATGGGATGAACGTCAAGTGTTCCTTCATACCTATAGATCGTTGTGGTGCAATGTGGCACCTCCCACTCGTTTTATTGAGCTGTCAACAGCTTTTTTATGGGGAGCAGCTGTTTAAAGCCGGTGCTTCCTGTCCGAATGTCCGAACAGCGTACAAGAAGTGCAGCTGTTGCTGTGTTTATTTATCTATTCACTAATCTTGTGCAGTGTCACAATTTGTGGCAGTAGTCTCTTTGTTTTTGTAATGTTGTGTGTTTGTTGATCTTCTAGTCTCTCTGAGAACCTTATCAGTGACCAGTCAGGAGACAAGCTGCTGCAGGCAATGATCAGCTGCAGTCACCTGGAAGAGCTCCAGTAAGGAAACATTTTTATTTTTTTTATGTGGCTCATTCCTGTAAAGGCTGTATAAGAGACACATTGACTGATTTACAGGCTTAATTCTATATATCAGAGCCAGAGTGAACAAAGACATGCTGCAAGTGCGTTGCTGTGTGTAGTCAGCCTAGAACAAGCGTACAGAAGAGGATTTCCTATGTACTGATAGATTAAAAATCTGTCATAGTCACTGTCAAGTACAGCCATCGAGTGTAATAAATACACAGAAACATGACATATTCAGTTCATTTGGGTCAAAAGGCTCCACTGTGATGAGAGTGTGGTTCCAGCACGCCTCTCTGCAGAGCAGATGTCAGCTGATTATCACCGGCTCCAGGAGAGGGTGACTTTTTTTTATCGGCTCATACCACCTTTATCACATTTAAACATATGCTGAGAAACAGACATTCTGGCACAAAAAAAACTGGACTGGATGTTTCCTCTGTTTACCATGTTCTAACTCCTCAGAGTCTTAGTTAAAGGTGCATTCAGACAGGATCAGGCCAAACGCCTGATTGGAGGTTTGACCAAATCAAACCAAACGCCTGATTGGAGGCCACAGCCTAACCCTCAAATAAATGGAAAAACCTGCGTGTTCACTGCAGCGCCGGGTCATAGTCAACCTAGGACAAACGTACAGGACGAGGACGATTTCATATCAACTAATAGATCAAAGGCTGTCAGTGGTCATAGTCACTCTCACGTGCTGCCATCAAGTGTAATAAATACACGGAAACATGACATATTCAGTTCTAAATATCACCAGCACCAGAAGGTGACATTTTGATCAGTCTTTATCACGTTTAAACACTCGCCCTCTCTCAGAAACAGACATTCGAGTCTCTGGTCTGTCTGATTAACCTACAAGATGTTTCCCCTGTTTACCATGTTCTAACTCCTCAGAGTCGAACTACTTTGCACATCCACATGGTTTGGTTTATGTCGGACAAACTCAAAATGTTTTAAAGATTCACATATCTGAACACAAAACTACATTATGCACAGGCACAACTGTGGTTATTAGTTCAGGGAATCGATCACACATCTTTGCCTGGATGTTTTCTGACCTTGATCTGAGAAGAATATGATTCATACTGTTTTAAGATGTATAACAACACGACGTGTAGTCACACTTTTGTTTTTCCATATAAGCTTTACATCTTTATGCATTTATTGTTGCAATATTTGTGCCATGTGCAGGTTAGAGAGAAAACCTTCTTCTGTTGCGTTCTCTCATCAGTACAGAATGATAACACATTTGTGCTGTGTGTCTTCCAGTGTGTGGAGTAACAGGCTTGGCAATCTCACAGCTGCCAGGATGGCTCTCGTTCTGCCATCGCTGACGCACATCACCGTGTTGAAGTAAGACACACACACACAGATTTCTTTTTGACATATGTCACATTAGTCCTGACATTTCCGTTCTTTATGCACGTGTGGCGTCTTTTGTAGTATTTCAGAAAACTGTCTCGGACCTGAGGGATCGACGAGTCTGTCCAAAGCAATAATGTGCATGAAGAACCTCACCAAGATTCTGTAAGACTCTGAAGCTGTTTTATGAAAGACCAGATTGACTGATTATTAGTTTCATGATGAATAATGTGTCTCTTGTCAGTCTGACCTCCGTTGGGACTCCAGAGCTCTGTGCTGTAGCTGCCAGTCTGGCCCACTGTCCCCTCATACAGGATGTGGGGTAAGATACATTAAAATTATGAGCACCTGCCTAATATTAACAACAGGACATGCTACATCTGTACCCCTCTAGATAGATTTGTGATAACGAAATAATCTGTTAATCAAGAATGAACAGACGTGTTCATGTCAAAAGACATTCAGACTCACTGGACAAACTGTGGTTTGGTTTGTCGACTCTGATCCAAATGTTTGTTTCAAAATACTTAAATCTGTGTCTGTGTGTGTCTCTAGTCTGGGGTGGAATAATTGTGGCGATGATGTAGCAGTGGAGTTGTCCAGAGTGATGCCTCTCTGTCAGAAGCTGAACAGGATAGAGTGAGTTTGTGAACACACACACACACCAACTTTACATTTTTTATTTCTTTATTAAAGGTCCAGCGTGTAACATTTAAGGTGATCTACTGGCAGAAATGGAATATGATAACTGTTTTCATTTGTGTATGTTAACCTGAAGGCAAATAGCTTTCTCTAATCTTTATTCATATTAGCAGCCGTGGAATGTAACTAAGTACATTTACTCAAATACTCTACTTCCACCGCGCTACATCTCAGCATTTATCCGACACCCTTAAATCAAACTACCCAACAAGCTGGAGCGGTTAGTGAATTCATTAATTTACAGAAAATGAGTAATCAACTCTTTTGATAATCAGCATTTTTCACGCAAAGACGAGCCTCATTTTTGAGATTTGGACTGTTGGTTGGACAAAACAAACATTGTGAGGGCTTCTGGGTAATTGTGATGGCATTTATTTTCAGAATATTTACAAACAATCGATTAATAATCAACAGATGAATCCATCATGAAATGAATAATTAGTTGCTGTCAATACAAAATGAGCTCCAATCCTGTTTTACATGACTGCATCAGTCACGATAATAATTATATCATAGATATTGGTATAACAGTCACAGAGGACAACTTTTACTTTTAATATTGATATTTTTAATATATTAAATTAAACTTTAAGTACTTTTTCCTCCTATACTCACATAATTAAGTAACATTTTTAATGCAGACTTCAACCTCCATCTCTACATTTTGGTTATTTTGGGTATCAAAATAGGCTTTGTCATTACTTTAATCAATAAAATGTGCTTACACAGATTTAGTTTTACTTGAATTTCTTCTTAAGCTGACTTACTTGTCCCACACACACTCACACTTATATTGACACAGTGTGTGTGTATGTTTGTTCCCAGTCTGGAGTCAAACAGTGTGAGTGTCATTGGAGCGGAGGCCCTGGTTAGAGCCTTACAGTCGTGTCCTGCTCTGCAGTTCATCAGGTAAACTTGCTGTCATAGTGACTCACCTACACTATCTGGTGACAGCATATCCAATACTGTGTCACTGTACTTTCCCCACTACTGTTTATAGTGTCTTGTTAATGCCTGTTTCAGTTATATTTGGATTTTTTAAACCATATTTTGAGAATATTACAATGTGATTTTCAGGCTGTGGAGGAACAAGGTGTCTTCCAGTGAAGTCCAAAGGCTCCTTCTGCAGGACCGGAGGCTGAATTTCTCATCCACGTAATGTGATCTGTGATGTTGGCCTGCAGCAGGGAGAAGTCATGTTCCAGTTCATCACAGAGGTAAATCACTGCTGCAGGCACAAGTGGAGTACAAGTCTTCCCGGCATCAGAAAAGCACAAGGCGTTTACGAGATGACTGCAGCACGGGTGAAAAGACCACCATGTGGTTCACTATTGGAGGGAGCTCAGTTAGATGTATATAGTGTGTGTGTGTGTGTGTGTGTGTGTGTGTGTGTGTGTGTGCGTATACACTCAACAAAAATATAGAAACTTTGTTTTCGCCTCCATTATCGAGTGAGAGTAAAAGATTTCCTCTGTGCACACAAAAGGTTTCTTCCTCTCTTATTCCTGTGAGCACTTGGCAAGATGCTGATTAAAGAGCGTGGAAATGAAATAGGATTGACTGAAAAAGGCCTCTCTAAAATGTGCATTTTTATTAGGTACTAAACTACGGGCATTTAACACAGGGCTACAGATGCCACTTCTCTTCTCCCAGGAGAAGCAGCTACTCTGCCTCTGATTGATTGGAATATCAGTATCAATCAGAGGCAGAGCAACCTTTAGTTTGCACAGGAGAAGTCCAATGTTTAGTTCAGATCATGAAAAATGGGAGCAAAAACAAGTGTTCTGTATAAAAGCGTTATCTCACGTGATGTATTGAAGTGCAGATGAATGATTTAAGGTATTGTTCTTTAAGAAAAAGGAAGCGTATATTTTTGATTATAAAGTATGACTATGCACTTAATGGCCTCTGGTTTCACCATGGGGGAACTGGTGCAATCAGCTCTTGCCATGGTCCGAGCTGGGTGTGGCGATCCCACAAAATGACTGATAGTTGCCTCGTGTGCTCCTAAAAGAGCCATTCGAGAGGCTTGAGCATGGACAAGACACATTTCTTTATTTTTAGAGTCACAAACTAGTTTGTGTTGGCAGCTGTTGGTAATCATGATCACGATATCACCATCTCAGATAGTTGGTAAACAGCCTACAACCTCGGCTCCTCCGTCCAAGCCCCTGCTCTTTGCACCAGCCCGCCCCGTCGAGAATCCCTCGAGGCCAAAATGTGAAGAATTCGTGATGATGAGAATGATAACCCTATGTATGCTACACTGAGTCACTTTGCACTGTGGTGTGTTTACAATAATTAGAGGCCATATAAGTGAAAAACACAAGAAGTCATGAACTCACAGTAAAGGAGTCGAGAGGGAGAACCAGCCCCCCCCTCTCTGGTTTGCTCTTATTCTTATTTTAGGTTATGGTCTCTAACCAATACACGTATTTATTTCTGCTGTTATCAAGTAAAGAAATCATCATTTATTTTTTAAAAAGTTATTTATTTGTTTATTTTATCTGTATTGCTGCATTCCAAACTTTTACATAAGTAAATGAGAGACGGTGTTATGTGTACAGAGTCTCTCCAGTTCTACGAAGACACTGGATTAAAATAAACACAGCGATTAGATGCCCTGTGGTATCTATAGATTCAGGTTCAGGTTTGAGTTCTCACATGACAAACTGTCTCTGTCTTTAATATTAACGTGTTCTGACTTGCACTGATATGTCGTTCAGGAATAAAAGAAAGATTACTTTGAGTTTTTGGGCTTTATTTAAACTTTATTTCTTTCTAATCTTGTTTTTTAACTTGCACTGTTGTTCACTTGTTCTGGACGGGCTTTCTGTCGGCCTCCTCTGGCAGCACTGATTACTGGCAGTAATGAAATACAATCTATTAAACAAATTAAACTATTAAATTAATGCATAGGACATCTTGTTTTGCCTTGCACCTCATCAAGTTTACATAGTTAGGGGGCGATTATGTTATTTAGTTCAGTAAAGATCGTGTCAGCGTATCATGATTGACTGTAATTTCATCCTGGCTCCTACCAACAGAAATAGCTCAGACGACAGCTGGGAATGTGAGTACAGTATCCCACTCAGTCCACTCAGTCCTGCTCACGTGGCGTCCCCTTCTGGTTCAGACTCGTTCCTGCTATTTTACAGACAGCACACACAAACCTCAGTCATGTCTTCAGCTGTGTGTGCTTGTGCATGTGTGTGTATTTCTGGCTCAACCCTTAAGTTGGGTTGTGATACCCATACCAACCACAAGAGGGCGCCAATGAACAATGCATGTTCTCTTAACAAAAACACAATATATGAATTAATCAGTCAGAATTTATTTGTGCTTTTCATACAAAACAACCAAACTCATTATAAATGAAAGCATAAAAAAAGAAATAAATAAAACATTAATGATATGATATGATATGATCAGGATAAAACTAACCCAATCAGTCAAGCTGTGTGTGCTTGTGAATGTGTGTGTATTTCTGGCTCAACCCTTAAGTTGGGTTGTGATACCCATACCAACCACAGGAGGGCACCAATGAACAATGCATGTTCTCTTAAAATACTCAATAATATTTTATTTTATTTTATTTATTATTATGTATTTTATTTTTCTATCTATCTATCTATCTATCTATCTATCTATCTATCTATCTATCTATCTATCTATCTGTCTGTCTGTCTGTCTGTCTGTCTGTCTATCTAACAAAAACACAATATATGAATGAATCAGTCAGAATTTATTTGTGCTTTTCATACAAAACAACCAACCTCATTATAAATGAAAGCATAAAAAAATTACCATAATAATAGAGCCATTAGAGGTAAGAACGCAAGAAGGTCATGAATCTCACAGTAAAGGGAGTCGCAGAAAGAGAACCACCGGGCAGACCCCACCCCCCCCGCTGTTTGCTTCTTATTCTTAGATGTTGGTTAGTGGTCTCTAACAATACAGTAAATTAATAAAATTCGGGCTTTGATCAGAGAGATAAAGAAATAATCAGTTTTGCTTTTTTTTTAAAGTTATTTATATGTGTTGACTAATTTATCTGTAGTGCTGCAATTCCACCTATAACAAAAATACACTGAGAGACGGTGTTATGTGTACAGCTTCTCAACTCCAGTATACTACGCAGCACTTAGAAGCTTAAAGATCGAACACGGCGCGTACGCTGCGCCATGTGGTATCGATAGATTCCGTTCAGGTCTGAGATTTCTTCACTAACAACTGTCCCAATCGGTACGTTACATAGTTGCAGCGTGTTCTGACTGCCTAGATATGTCATGTCAGGAATAAGGAAAATAATTAGCTGGTGTAGTTGTATTGGTGAGCTAGTAGTAAAACCTAATATTAGTTCTTGTCATAACTCTTGTTTATAATTAACAGGTGCGCACAGTTGTTCAACGAAAAAAATTATTTCTGGACGGGGGGCCTGTTCTGTGCGGCCGTAACACAATCTGTACAAGCGAAAACTGATGTAATGGAGCAGTATGAAATACAATCGATGAATAAAAGACAACATTACAAAACTATTAAATTAATGCATAGGACATCGTTGATAATTTGCCAAGTGCGCCTCATCAAGGTTTACAGTAGTTAGAGGGCGATTATGTTATAATTTAGATTCAGTAAAATCGTATTCAGGGATCCATGAAGACTAAGTAATTATCATCCATGGGTCTCCTCCCACAGAAATAGCTCAGACGAACAGCTGGGGAATGTTGGAGTAAGAGTACAAGCCCCAATCAGTCCCCTCAGAAGAAAAAAAAATGGGGGGTTGGGGTGGGGGGTGTGGGGGGGGGTGGGGGGTGGATTGGAAGGGGGGGGGAGAGGGTGGGGGTTGGGTGATGTGTTTGGGTGGTTTGGGGGTGGGTGTTTGTTGGTGTTGTGGTGGGGGGGTGTGTGTGAAAGGAAAAAAAAAAAAAAAAAGAGAGAAAAAGGCTCCTGCGTCACTTTTCGTCCCCCCTTCTTGGTTCAGACTCGTTTCCTGCTATTTTACAGACGCAACACACAAACCTCAGTCATGTCTCAGCTGTTTGGCTGTGTCATGTGTTGTGATTCGTGCTTCAACCCTTAAGTTGGGGTTTGTGATACCCATACCAACCACAAAGGAGGCGCAATGAACACTGCTGTTCCTCTTAACAAAAACACCAAATACGAATTAATCGCAGTCAGAACGTTATTTGTGCTTTTCATACAAAACAACCAACCTCATCATAAATGAAAGCATAAAAAAGAAATAAATAAAACATTAAACTGCGAATATAAATAACAGTAATAAATTATAAATTAATATAATATATAGATATATTATATATATATATTTATATATAATATATATATATATATATATCATTATAGATCATTATCTATTATGATATATGATATGATATGACAGGATAAACTAAACCACCAGTCAAGCGTGTTGTGCTTGTGCTGTGTGTGTTAGTCTTCTGGCTCAAACCCTAATTGGGTTGTGGTAACACCATACCAACCACAGGAGGGCGCCATGAAACAGTGCTGTTCTCTTAAAAGTACTCAATAATATTTTTATTTTTTCTGTAGGATGTATTTATTTTTCTATCTATCTAGTCTATCAGTCTCTATCTATCTACTATCTATCGTAGCTATCTATCTATCTATTCTATCTACTAACTACAAAAACACAATGAATGATGAATCAGATCAGTCAGACTTTATTTGTGCTTTTCATACAAAACAACCAACCTCATTGAATGAAAGCATAAAAAATAAATAAATAAAACATTAAACAATGTATAATAGTAATAATAAAAAATAAATAATAAATAGAAATATAAGATAAAAATATATATATGTATATATATAAAACTATCTGTATATATATA
Source organism: Larimichthys crocea (assembly GCF_000972845.2). Taxonomy (NCBI): domain Eukaryota; kingdom Metazoa; phylum Chordata; class Actinopteri; family Sciaenidae; genus Larimichthys; species Larimichthys crocea. The sequence continues at coordinate 9,937,620 of NC_040031.1, forward strand.
TATCTCCTATATATCTCTACATATATATATATATAATATCTATATTCATGATATTGATATTAGGATATGCTATGAGCAGGTATAAACACCAATCAGTCAAGCTCGATGTGGTTGCTTGTGCATGTGTGTGTATTTCTGGCTCAAAACCATTAATTGGGTTGTGAAGACCCATACCACCACAAGGGGCGCCAATGACAATGCATGTTCGCGTGAAAAGCATAATATTTATTTTTATTTATTTTATTATGTGTCTTTTTATTGCTTCTATCTATCTATCTATACTAAACACAATAATCAGTCAATCAGTCAGACTTTATGTGTGCTTTTCATACAAAACAACCAACCTCATTATAATGAAAGCATAAATATATATATATTATATATATATATATATATATATATATATATATATATAATATATATATATATAAAGCATAATAAATATAATAAAATAAGCATAATAAAATACAGATAGCCAAAATAAAGGTGAGCAACAAGCACCTTTTTTGGCTGTGTATGTATGTAGGTGTGTATTCTGGCTTATGTGCGTATGAATAATAATAACAGAGAACCAAGCATGAGGAGTAATCCATATATCAGCAACAATAATCCCAAAATAAAACACATTTTAATGAGAATTTAGCAGTTTGTTGTTAGTGCTATAACTTTTAATGTGTGGTTATGTGAAGGGAGCAAAGTTGGTTTGATGTGCCCATACCAACCACAAGAGGGCGCCAAGGACAATGCATGTTCTCCTTAAAATACTCAATTTTATTTATTTACTATTGTGTATTTTATCTATCTATCTATCTATCTATCTATCTATCTATCTATCTATCTATCTATCTATCTATCTATCTATCTATCTATCTATCTATCTATCTATCTATCTATCTAAACACAATATACAAATTAATCAGTCAATCAGTCAGACTTTATTTGTGCTTTTCATACAAAACAACCAACCTCATTATAAATGAAAGCATAAAATAATAATACAAATATAAAAATAATAAAACTTAAACTGTATAAGGTTAAATATAAATTAATATATATAATTTAACTATTTACCAGTAAAATTATATATATATATATATATATATATAGAGATATATATATATATAGATATATATATATAGATATATAGAAACTTTTCTTGATATTCATACACGCCCACACGCCTTCCCACGCTGGTCCTGGTTTCTTGGCGTAACAGGGCTTGTATTACACATTGGACACGTCTTAGTCCCTGGTGGCTCTGCAAGTACAGCGTGAGAACTTCCTCAGAGAAAAATTCGTTGTTTTTGTTTAACGTACACAATTAGCCGAGCCAAGCAGGTGCTTCCGCACATTTTGAGTATGATGTAATACATTGTTGTATTTAATTATTCAACTTGGAAGAAGTCGCAGTCAATGGGGAGTCCTGGCCGAAGACAGGAGGACGGGCATGAATAGCATCACGGGGAGGCTGTCATGACGTAGTGGTGCGTTGGAGCATGATTACTGATTGAACATGTTCAATTACGTTTGTCCACATTCTGAGTTTGTGTGTTGAGCATGCTGATATTTGGTAATAGCACCAATAAAAGGTGGCAGCTGAGGCTGATGGAGCATCTCCATGATGTCACCCACAGATTGTATGGTGCCCTCTAGGCCACCATCATCCGTTAGTGACCAGCCTTTCCCAGCTAAACGAAAAACGGAGGCGAGCGAAACGAAGCCTGGGGTTCTGTAAAACCAGCATCAAGGGCTGTTTGAGGAACTATCAGGTTTTTGGCACTTTCCAATTTGGCTTCACTTCACAGCCACTGGGTTTTACAAGTGTTGGTTTGGGGCTGCATTTATTTTCATAGGAAATTAATCTAAAGATGATTTGTTCAATCAAGTCGTTTTTGTTAAAGTTTCAGAACAGTGAGATGAATAGGCCAATGTGTCGAAATATTCAGTTAATCTTGTTAGACCATGAGATTGCTGCAACTTCTTGTACCAAGGAACAATCAACGACTTGACTGAGTTATAAATTATCAAAATATGTGCAATTCACTTTCTTTGGACACAACTGACATTTTCACATTGAAAAATAAAAAGATGAGATGAGTTGGGCAAATGTGAGAACCAACTCAGCACGTCTGATGAACTTTGAGATGTCTCTAATTCTCCTCGGCCATGAAGCGTCAATAATAATACGCATAAGACATCAGAGGCGCCAATGAACACTTTCTTTCTTCCCTGACCGTCACCATTGACCTTTGACTTCAGCAATTTCTCCACACAATAGGAAAGGGCGTTCTGAAGAAGCTTTGACTTAAAATATCAATCCATAGATAATAATATGAATAATATAGTATAGTCCTAAGCCATCCGTAGGATGCTGAAATTTGGATCACTGGATAACTCAGAAATGGTAACAAGAGCAAGAAAGAAATCAGTAGACCGTCATCCCCATAAAAAATATATTTATAACCTGTGGGTCAGGAAGTGTCTTTGCTCAACATCAGCTCAAGCGTCAACAAGTGATGTTAAAGAACAAGCATGAGCGACTACATCACCTAAAACACCGTGAAAGGAACGTACTGTAGGTTGTTGACAACATGTTAATGTTTATGTGTTAAAGGGGTAACAACAAAGAAGCAACAGGGTGGCAGAAGGAGGTACGAGGAACAACCTAGATAGTATTTCACACATGCGGTGTATCTTTTTCTATTATTTAGCTATGGTGGGTGTAGGTGTATGTAAAGGTACGTGCAGCCAACCTGCATCAAATGTGTTGTGTAATATTCTTCCTGTAGGGAATGCAACGATTTATAGATTTGGAAGGATAAAAAAAAATGCATAATTTATTTTTTTACCAACATCCACAGATGATGTTCGATTTTTTTTTTTTTTTTTTAGTAAAAGCAAAATTGGGAACATCTCTCAGGCAGGTGTTTTTAATCTCTTGGAGGGGAATTACATCTGCCGTTGGCGAGCTTTTACATTCATAAACGTGCAGTTCTTTTCCCTGCTTTCCTTGTTTGACAGTGGACTGCTGAATCGTGACGTGTCTTCGATAATCACCGGTGGGGATGTTAGGCAATAAAGTGTTAATTAGACTAATGATACTGTTTACTGAGGAAGAATTAAACACACACCATACCTGAGGTGTGAGGCCTGGAAATCGAAGATGACCCCCCGTACAGGTCATACCTCCCTCTGGAAGCCCCCAACGTATCGAGTTATTAAGAAATTACATATACGCCACACACACACACACAACAACACATCAAAGCTCAACACAGAATCCTCCAAAGGGAGAGACCTGAGGGTCCCAAGGGAAAAACACACACACACCACACACACACACACATATAGATAATTATAAAAAATAAAGCTGTGTGTTCTGAACAATCCTCACTAATAACTTGCTGGAAATAATATTCAGAAAAAAAGGACAAAACAAACACAACACCCTTGCGTCCAGGAAGGTGGGTTTGTTCTCAGAGCGGCAAGCTAAAAGGAGGCTGTCTGGTGCTAAGATACTGATGTGTCATAAACAGCGTGCCGCTCTGTTCTGCCTCCCTGTGATTCACACACACACAACACACACACACACACACACGGTAGTGGTGATGTACTGAAAATACCATTGTAAAGATGTTCATTCATTTACGCAGTCATTCACGGCGGATGAAAGCTGTTTTGCGCGGCTGAAAACCACGTTCATTGTTCACAGATGATGAATGGAGGACACAAATAATGATCACACCGCCTTAAAAAAAAAATCAAAAGGCAGACACGACTTACACACGTCAATACGTGCTGTTCAAAGCATGAGGTGGCAGGGTTCCTGTAACAATATGGCCAAGAATTATTATCAAGCTTGAGTTTCAGGAGAGAAAAAAACTATTTTCCTCTTTCTGGGAAAAAAAAATATATTTTCCATCATGTGTTTTAAGTTTGTCAGTAGAAACAAACCAACTTGTCCACACCTGGGAGGCATGAAAAACATGTTTAATGTCTAATCCACCTGCGGTGCCATCTCACTCAACAACCTGAGGAGCAGCTCCAGACTGGGTGGCAGAAAAGGAGTACACCAAAAACATGGTCCGGTCTCCACCCTGGTTTTTTTGAAGACACCTGAGGCCCCTGTTGCACGAGGGCAGGTGAGGAGTGACACTTTTATAAGTGTGATATAAGAAATGCATCAAAAGCAACAAGTCTCGCTTCATGCATGTTCACTCTGCATGCCACCGCATCCTTTCTGCTGTTTACCTCTCTAACCCGCACTGACCACTGACAGGTGAGCAATCATCTCCACTTAGAATGAGGCGTTCAATGTCACTCGCAATGGCAATCACAACACAGCGGCAGACAGTCCTCCACTGTGATGAAAACAATGTGACACTCACCTCAGCGAATTTCATAAATAACGGACAACTTGTCGCTCTCCGCTTTTCTCCACTTGAACAGTTTGTTGGATGAAGTGAGGAGAAAATAAAGTCCCGCGCAGTTTCTTTATTTTGTTGTTGGTTGTTTGTTTTAATTTTTTCCTACAGAAGTGAAAACTGAAGTGTGATCTTTTGATCCGAGTCTCTCGAGAGGCGCGACACTGTAATTCATCCTGTGCACACACCGGGACTGGTTTCTCCATCTGGTGACGCGCGGAGACTCACATGAAAGCGCGCGTAATTTACCGCACCGTGCCGGCTAGTTTACTACAAAATGAAAGCACGCTGTCAGGCAGCGCAAGCGCTTTCCGTTTGTGTTTCATGCGCTAACACGGATGGGACACATCTTTTTAATCGGGAGTTGTACTTCTTCTAATATTCTAAAATATATTGTTAATCTGCTGCACCATCTTCTTTTATTCTTTTATATATTTAATTCTTAACTTTATTTTTTGGCTAGCGTGATTTTTAAATTATGTTTTATATATATATATATATATATATATAAGAGATATATTATATATATATATATATTATATATATATAATAATATATCAGTCCATTTTTTAACCTGCCTTCCGCAGTTGATGTTGTGTTTTCATTTATAATGAAAGGAAAAAAAAGTTTTTAGGGGGGGCCCCCCTTTTGCACAAATAAAGTCCGGAGTCAGTCATAATAATTGTTTTTTGTTAGTATTATTCTTACACACATAAGCCAGAATACACACACATGCACAAGCACCGTTATTTTGGCTATCTGTATATTTAATATGCTT
>NC_040031.1:9942831-10013682 GCF_000972845.2 Larimichthys crocea
AGAAATAAATAAAACAGTAAACTTATAATAGTTAATACATAAATAAATCAATAAATCAATATACTGTATTATAGTATAATAACATAAAACGATAAAAAATAATGTAACTATTCTCTTACAGTATTATAGGCATAGATAATATATGAATATGATTGAGATGATCGGAACAACTACCCAATATCAGTCAAGTTGTGGTGCTTTGTGCAGGGTTGTTAGTTTTTCGGTTCTGGCTCAACCCGTAAGTTGGGTTTGGTGGGCGCCAAGAACATGCAGGTTCTCACGTCATTAAAAATACTTAAACTTAATAACAGATTTTATTGTTATCTTTTAATTAGTGTATTTTATGTGTGTCTCTAGCTATCGATCTCTCGCTCGAGGCATCCTGGCTCTCTTCGATCTAAGCTACTCATCGATCGATATCGCCATGCTAGCGCCTACTAACCATAAACACAAAAAACACAATATAGGAATGAATCACGCAAAATTCAGCAAAGTTTATATGTTGTGCTTTTCAACAAAACAATCCACCGCAATATAAATGAAAGCATACTAAAACATAAAACAGAAAATACAGATAATAACATTCAAATGTATAAATAGTTAGAAAAGAATATAAATAAATATGTAACCTGTTAACGTAATTATATATGATATAAATAGAGGAGATCTAGATCCTGATTATAGAGACGAAGGAAGAAACGGACATGGGGGGAGGGCGAGGAGCGGAAGAGAAAGCGGGAGGAGGGGAGAGAAGAAATGAGAGAGAAAAAGAAGAAGAAGGTGGGGAAGGAAGAGGAAGGAGGGAGAGAGAAAAAGGGAGGACAGGAAGAAAGGTAGAGGGAGGAGGTGGGGAGAAAGAGGAGGGGGGAGGAAGGAAGGGGCGGAAAGGGAGGGAGAAGAGAGGGTGAGAGAGGGAGAGGGGGGGAGGAGAGAGAGAGGAGGGGATTTTTTTATTTATTTGGAGGGGAGGGGGAGGAGGGGTGATAGGGGAGGAATGGGGGGTAGAGGAGAGAGGCGGAGGGGAAGAGCTATATACTCTGAATATGCAATGATAGGATCCAGGCCAGGAGAAACTACCACCCATCCCAAGCCTGTGTGGGCTGGTGCCATGTGTTGGTGTATTTTGGCGGCTCAACCCTTAACCTTGGGTTCTGATACCCATCAACCACCCAGGCGGGCGCCTCAGCCAATGCATGGGCTCGAATAAATACGATAGAAGATTTATTTATTTTCTTTAGTTAGGGTGGCGTTTGAGGTTTCGATCTAGAGCTCATCGCTCTCTCCTCTACCGATCTATCCTCTATCGATCTATACTCTCAGCATCTCTCTCGCCGACTCTCTCTATCCATCTATCTCTCATCTCTCTCTCTATCGATCCTCGGTCGCCCACCACCCCCTAATAGGGCAGAGTAATATGACTCAGGTCAGATCCGTCAGTCAGGCATACTGTTATTGTGCTATGTTCCTATACTTGTTCCTCAGGCCAAACAAACCACACACCCCACAAACACCCCCAACCAACCCCCCCCCTCATATCTCCATGCAATCTCCTCACCCACAGACCATCCCTACCCCATTCAAACCCTGCACTGTATCCATAGTTCATCACCCATAAGATCTACACCCATACTAAAATCTCACCTCTCCCTCTCATCTCCACTCTATACCATATATTACTCACTCTCAGCCTCTATACTCTATATTCGATCTCTATCTCTCTCCTCATCTCTATCATTCTCCTCTCTAATCTCCGTAATCTTGCGATGCTCTGCTCTTCTCTGCTCCTGAATACCCCACTCCCCCCCCCCTCCGTCACGCTGTGCTGTTGCTTGTTCCTGATGTCTTTGTCTTTCTGCTCCCTCCCCCCTTCCATTGGCCACTTGCTGCTTGGTGCTACACCCATCCCCCCGCCACGTGGGCTCGGTCCCTGTCCCCTGCATGTTGCTCTTCCCTTCACACCTCCTACCTTTTTATTTTCTTTCTTATTGTTCGTTGTTTCTTGCTGCTTCGCTCTCTCGAGTCTCCTACTCGCTCTCTCCTCTCTCCTCACTCTCTCTCTCGTACTCTCTCTCATCTCTCTCTCTCTCGGAGCTCTCTATCGCCCTCTCGCCCATCGCTCCGCTCTCGAGCGATCGAAACACCGCCCCACCCCACCCACGCCATCGACCCCCCCTACTCCCGTACATCACTCCAATCATCACTCACAATGTTTAGTATGGTCTGCTTTATTTTGTTTCGTTTGTTCACTTCTCACAAAACACCCCCGCACACACCCCCCACCACCCCGCCCCCCCCCCCCAACAACCGCCCCAACACCCTATGCTTCCACTTCGTTTCCTTTCAGAGCCAAACCCACTGCCCCCTGCATACCAACCCCCCCCACACCCTCCCGGCTACCAACTGACCCGCTCGTTCCATCTCTATCTCTCCTCCTCTCTCTCCTCTCCCGACTCTCGCCGTCTCCTCTCTACCTCTTGGTGTGCTCTTCGGCTCTAGCTGCTCTCATACTGCTGCTCTCCTCCCGCCTCGCATCAATATCATACACTCCGCGCCTCACCTCCCACTCTCCCGCTCGCCCCCCCCTCAGGTACGCACCCAGCCCCGTTGTTGGCTGTGTCTGTCTGTCTGTGGATTGTGTCGTTTCTGGGCTTCTGTGGTCATGACACTCAGCACCCCGAACCCGCAGCCTGCGCGTCTCCCTCTATCCGCGCCCCAGCCTCCCCCCTCGCCCTGCCCTTTACCCCCCTAGCCCTCCTTTGTTGTTGTCTCTCCCTGTTTCCGTGTTGTTCTGTGGCATGGGCCGCCACCCCGTTGGGTTGTGCTGCCCTCCCCCCCACCCCCCGCGAGGCGCGGCCCCATGCCCCCTGGCCTGTTTACTCTTTCCCCTCCTCCTTTTTCTTATATTCTTCTTTCCCTCTTGTGTCTTTTCCTGAACACTCCTGCTCTCATCTCTCCTCTCTCTCTCTCTCTCTCTCTCTCCTCTCTTCATCTCTCTCCTCTGCATCCTCTCTCCCCCACCCTCTCCCGCTTCCTCCGTCACTCCCTCCGTCGACGTTTATTTGATGCTTTCCTCCCCCCACCCCCCCCTCCTTCTCCCTGCCGAGCAATCCATCCTCAGACACCTACATAAATAATAAAAATTACATTAAACGGTATAAATAGTTCAATTATATAACTATAATTTGTAACTCATTTATTCCAGTTAAACCTTTTATATACTGATCTATATATATATTACTATCGATATACTATATTCTCTATTGTATATATATATTATATATAGATACATATCTATAATATATAATAATCGATTACATATAACCCGAAGCCCAAAAATAAGGTTGATATATATAAAGCATATTAAAATATACAGATAGCCAAAAATAAAGGTGCTTGTGCATGTGTGTGTATTTCTGGCTTATGTGTGTAATGAATAATAATAACAAAAACACAATATATGAATGAATCAGACTTTATTTGTGCAGCACTTTTCCTCATTATAAATGAAAGCACAACATAAACTGAGGAAGGCAGGTTAATAATGAATTTAAGAAAAATAAATAAATAAATAAAACAAATTAAACTGTATAAATAGTTAAATAAAAAAATATATATAAATAAAACATAATAAAATATACAGATAGCCAAAAATAAAGGTTAAGATATATAAATATATAAATAAATAAAAGAAGATGGTGCAGCAGATTAAAATATATTTTTAAAATGTAAGAAGTAAAATTAAAAAGATTAAAAAGATGTGTCAATCAATGTTAGAGCATGAACACAAACGGAAGCGCCTTGCGCTGCCTGACAGCAATGCTTTTATTTTGTAGGTGAACTCGCCGGCACATCCGTTTGCAGGTAAATTCCGCGCGCTTCATTGTGAGCTCCGCGCGTCACCAGATGGAGAAACCAGTCCCGGTGTGTGCACGAGGATGAATTACAGTGTCGCGCCTCTCGAGAGACTCCGGATCAAAATGTCAACTTCAGTTTTCACTCTGTAGGAAAAATAAAACAACAACAACAACAACAAAATAAAAGAAACTGCGCGGGATTTATTTCTCCTCACTTCATCCAACAAACTGTCAAGTGGAGAAGCGGAGAGGAAGAAGTTGTCCGTGATTTTACTGAATTCGCTGAGGTGAGTGTCACATTGTTTTCATCATCAGTGGAGACTGATCTGCAGCTGTGTGGTGATTGCATTGAGAGGACAGCGAACGCATCATCAAGTGGAGATGATGCTCAGCTGTCAGTGGTCAGTGCGGGTTAGAGAGGTTAAACACGCAGAAAGGATGCGGTGCATGCAGAGTGAACATGCATGAAGCGGAGACTTGTTGCTGTTTGATGCATTTCTTATATTCACACTTATAAAGTGTCACTCCTCACCTGCCCTCGTGCACACAGGGGCTCAGGTGTCTTCACCAGGGTGGAGACCTGGACCATGTTTTGGTGTAATCCTTTCTGCACAGTCTGAGCTGCTCCTCAGGTTGTTGAGTGAGATGGCAAAGCAGGTGGATTAGACATTAAATCATGTTTTTCATGCCTCCAGGTGTGAAAGTTGGTTTTGTTTCTACCTGATCAAACTAAAACACATGATGGAAAAATATATTTTTTTTTTACCAGAAATAGGAAAATAGTTTTTTTTCCTCTCCTGAAATCAGCTCTGATAATAATTCTTGGCAATATTGTACAGGAACGCCTGCATCTAATGCTTTGTAACATCACGTATGAAGTGTGTAAGTAGTGTCTGCCTTTGATTTTTTTTTTTTTTAAAGGCGGTGTGATCATTATTTGTGTCCTCCATTCATCATCTGTGAACAATGAAAGTGTTTTCAGCCGAGTCAAAACAAGCTTTTCATCAGCCGTGAATGACTGAGTAAATGAATGAAAATATTACACTGGTATTTTCAGTACATCACCACTACCGTGTGTGTGTGTGTGTGTGTGTGTGTGTGTGTGTGTGTGTGTGTGTGACATCACAGGAGCAGAACAGAGCGGCACGCTGGTTATGACACATCAGTATCTTAGCAACAGACAGCATCCTTTTAGCTTGCCGCTCTGAGAACAAAACCACCTTCATGGACGCAAGGTGTTGTGTTTGTTTGTCCTTTTTTTCTGAAATTATTTCCAGCAAGTTATTAGTGAGGATTTGTTCAGACAGATTTATTTTTTCATGATATATATATATATGTGTGTGTGTGTGTGTGTGTGTGTGTGTGTGTGTGTGTGTGTGTGTGGTCTATGTAATTCTTAATACTGGATATCGTTGGGGCTTCCAGAGGGCAGGTATGACCTGTACGGGGGTCATCCTGCGATGTCAAGGCCTCACATCCTCAGTGTATGTGTGTGTGTGTGTGTTTAATTCTTCCTCAGTAAAACAGTATCATTAGTCTAATTAACACTTTATGCCTAAAATCCACCGGTGATTTATCGATAGGAACGTCACGATTCAGCAGTCACTGTCAAACAAGTAAAGCAGGAAAAGAACTGCACTGTTTATGAATGTAAAGCTCGCCAAAGCAGCATGTAATCCCCTCAAGAGATTAAAACACCTGCATGAGAGATGTTCTCAATTTTGCTTTTACTAAAAAAAAAAACAAATCGTACATCATCTGTGATGTTGTTAAAAAAATAAATTGATGCATTTTTTTTTTCTCCTTCCAAATCTATAATCGTTGCATCCCTACAGGATAGAATATTACACAACAACATTTGCTGCAGGTTGTGCTGCACATACCTTTACATACACCTACACCACATAGATAAATAATAAGAAAAGATATCACCGCATGTGTGAAATACTATCTAGTTTGTACTCGTACCTCCTTCTGCACCTGTTTGCTTCTTTGTTGTTACACCTTTAGCACATAAACATTAACATGTTGACAACAACCTACAGTACAGTTCCTTTCACAGTGTTTTAGGTGATGTAGTCGCTCATGCATTGTTCTTTACGTCACTTGTTGACACTTGAGCTGATGTTGAGCAAAGACACTTCCTGACCACAGGTTATAAATATATTTTTATGGAGGATGACGTCTACTGATTTCATGACTGCTCTTGTACCAGTTCTGAGTTATACAGCATCTACTGGATGGAGTGGGACTATATTATATTATACATATTATTATATTATGGATTGATATTTTAGGTCAAACTCTTCACAACTGCAATTTAGTATTGTTGTGGAGAAATTGCTGAAGTCAAAGGTCAATGAAGGAATCAGGAAAGAAGAAAGTGTTCAGCAGCCTCTGATGTCTTATGCTGTATTATTTATTGACGCTTGGCCGAGGAGAATTAGAGACACTCTCATAGTTCATCAGAAGTGCCTGAGTCGGTCTCACAATTTTTTTAATGTCCAATATAGAGCTGCAACGACTGGTCAATGAAAATTGATCAGTTGGTCAAAAGAAAGTGAATTGCCAAATATTTTGATAATCGATCAGTCATTCAAGTCGTTCGATTGTTCCTGGTAAGAAGTTGCAGCAATCTCATGGTCTAAAAAGATTAAACTGAATATTTCTCACATTGGGCCTTTTCATCTTCACTGTTCTGAAAATACAATCGACTGATTGAGAAAATCATCTTTAGATTAATTCCTAATGAAAATAAATTGCAGCCCCAAACCAACACTTGTATAACCAAGTGGCTGTGAAGTGAAGCCAAATTGGAAGTGCCAAAACCTGCAGTTCCTCAAACAGCCAGGGGTGGTTACAGAACACCAGGCTTCGTTTAGCTCGCCTCAGTTCCACCCATTATCCATGTCTTTGCCCGTTTTTAGCTGGAAGCTGGTCCACTAAGATGATGGTGGCCTAGAGGCACCATACAAATCTGTGGGTGACATCACTGACACAACATACAAAACTGGAGATGCTCCTATCAGCCTCAGCTGCACTTTTATTGGTGCTATTACCAAATATCAGCATGCTAAACACACTAAACTAAGATGTGGAACGTAATGAAATGTTCATTCAGTAATCATGCTCCAAGCACCACTACGTCATGTACAGCCTCACTGTGCTGCTACTCATGTCCCGTCCTCCTGTCTTGGCCAGGACTCCCTTGAATGCAACTCTTCCCGGTTGAATAAAAATAAAAATGTATAAATCATACTCAAAGTGCAGAGCACTTGCTTGGCTCGGCTAATTGTGATATTAGTTAACAAAAACTATATTTTTCTCTGGAGGAAGTGTTCCACGCTGTACTTGCAGCCACCAGGACTAAGACGTTGTCCCAATGTGTAATTAAAAGCCATGTTCAGCCAAGAAACAGACAGCGTGGGAAGGAGTGTGGGCGTGTATGAAACTAAAACTAACTACTCTGTGTGTTTTTCTGTGTTTTCTGTCCACCAGGGTGCTTCGTCGTGACCTCAGACCATGGCCTACACTCTAGGCTCGACCACTGAGGGCCAGACACGCAGTGTTGCACCTCAACACTGCGTCACTCGGGTGGAGCTGTCCGTGACCGCGACCAGCCTGCTGGACCGAGATGTAGCCTCTAAGTCGGACCCGTTCTGTGTTCTCTTCCATGAAGTGGATGGAAACTGGGTGGAGGTAAGGATGGAGGGATGATGGGGCAGAAGAAAAAAAATGGTAGATGGAGAGAGAGAGAGCGGTGGAGGAGAAGAGGCATGTTTGGTCTTTATAAAACAGGTGGAAAATGGAGAGAAGTCAGCAGAGGATGAAAATGGCAGATTGGGGAGAAAAAGCTGAACAGTGAGATAATGTATTTGTGTTCGGGGAGTCAAACCCATTTCTGCTGCTTCTGCATGCTGTGTGTGCTTCAACTCCAGGGAGGTGGAGAGAAGAGGATAAAAGGGAGGCAGAAATAAAAAGATTGAAGGGCGCATGGAAGATTTAAATAAGTGTTAGAAGTGCTTTCAAGGTCACATCCACCACGCTAGCGCTTCTAAGGAAAGGAAAGACTGTGGGGGGGAGGGGGTTCGTTTGTTGTCTGTGACTGTGCTGTGGACCCAAACTCATGATGTTCTGACCATCTGGCATGAGCCCCGGCATGCTGAGCCCAGTAGGATGTTGCATGGTGTTGGTACTAGTAGGGCTGCAAAGTTATTAATGTAACAACAATAAACTTAAATGCTAAAACAAGTGTTTTAGAAACACTGTCACTTCGATAGAGAGCACTCACATACATCATATTTTATGTGTTCATTCTTACAGTCAGGTGTGATATCATTACAGGATATCTTAACCTCTCAAATATCAACACGATCTTCCACTTTGTCTCAGCGCTTCTAAACTTTGACTGGACGAAACTCCGGCATAGACCGTGTTTGGAAAAGCAGAGGAGAGATGAAAGTGAAAACCACCAAGACATTTGAAAATACTTTGATTTTAAATTATGGTCTATGGTTTGAAAGTAGTTGCACTTCCTCAAAGCAAGCAAAGCGGTGTTTGCATGTTCTCGCTTGTATTGCTTCCCATTGTTTTTGCCACCTCGTGCAGATTAAAGGTCTGATCTAGGGATGTAATGATACACTCAACTCACGGCTTGATTCGAGTCACGATTTTTTGTTCACGATACGATTTTTTCATGATTTTTTTTTAAATCAAAATGAGCTACAGACAAATTATGGCCAAATAAAATGATCTTTTTATTTGTAGGTGCTTTCTTTACAGAAACTCTCAAACAGTTTGTGTTCTCTTATAAAAAGTGCAACTTACATCTTAAACAACAAAATACATGATAAATATCTCCTTTCTTTAGAAACTATCGTAATGTGCTCTCGAGGTGGCATAACGTTACTTTGGCGGCTGATATGCTGCTGCGTGTTGCTCGTGTTGCCGCTATATGTTGCAGTCTCTTGCAATATTTACATAGCTATTTTACAATTATTATACAAGCTATTTTCTACCGTCGCCATGTCTTTCCTCGCTCTGTGCTCCGTACCTAAGTAGTGACGTGAGTCACGTGACTTTGACGCCTGATGTTGAACAAATGAATCACCAACCAGTGACTTTTTTTAGGATAACGTAACCTATTTCTAATAAAAAAAGACGAAAAAGAACATATCCTACTTCTCTCGCATTCGCCAAGAATCGCGATTCATTTTTTCTGTCAACCGATGCGAGTCGTCACACATTCACATCAGGATTTAACGGAAACATATTGGGCTTATTTTCAGGTCCGTACTTTTATTTTGGGTGACTACTGGGTTTACATGTTTTTGTGTTATGTTATGAAAAAGTTCCACCAGGTTTCTCAGGTTAGATGGGCTATATAGTGCCTCCAGCAGGTTCTGGGTCTGCCCCGGGGTCTCCTCCCAGTTGGATATGTGCAGAACACATCCAAAGGGAGGTGCACGGAGGACGTCTCAGCTGGCTTCTTTTGATGCGAAGGAGCAGCAGCTCTACTCTGAGCTCCCCCCAGATTTCTGAGCATCTCACTCTATCTCTAAGGCTGAGCCCAACCAACCAGCAGAGGAAGCTCTTTTTGGCAGCTCCTATCCATCATCTCATTCTTTCGGTCACTACCAAAAACTCTTGACCACATGTGAGGGTTGGAACGTAGATGGATAAATAAATTCTAATCAGAATCGATTGTATGTAACTGATACTTGACTTGATTTTAAAAAGAGGCTTTCGTTGTACTTCTGCTTCTTCTACCTCGCTTTAATTCTACACACAACAAGTGAACGTATGATGTACAGTATTTTCATGGTGCAGGAAAAGCAAAACATGAGTGCTTAAGTTGGAGATGCTGAAGAGGAACATGGTGATGTAGTTTCGGAGTGTGTAGGCAGCTGCCTCAAGGGTTTTTTGTAGCGAACAGCTGGTCAACAGGGCAAGCTGGCTTTAGTGTGTTTTTGTGTGTGTGTGTGTGTGTGTGTGTGTGTGTGTGTGTGTGTGTGTGTAGGCGAGTGCCTCGGGTTGTAGCTAGCTGTCGGTCAGCAGGGCATGTGGCTCCGATGTGAAATTGCCAACGGTTACTATGGTTACGGGAAGGGAAACAAAAGCTTAGTGCTCCTGGAGTGAGGGAACGATGGAGGAGGCGAAATGAGGCCCAAACCTTTTCTCGGATATTATCCACAGCTCTCTGTATCTCTCACACCCCGGCTTTCTCACTTTCTCTGATCCCCCACTGTTAGCTTTGTTTTCTCTCTCCTCCGATTGTCTTTCTCATTTCATGTCACCAGCCCCTCCCCCCCCCCCCCCCCCCCCAACCCTCTTCTCGGTCTCTTTCCGTCTCACTGTCTGTCTATCTGTCTGCCTTGTGAGATAGAGGTGTGAGAAGCAGCTGGGTCCATCGGAGAGCGAGGGTAAAGAGAGGGTAAGAGTGTGAGAGCGAGGAGGTGTGAGAGAGGGAGATGAGAAGAGAGGGTGGAGGGAATGAGAGGGTGAGGGGGAAATTAAAAGACGTGAGGTGAGAACGTGAATGAGCGGCAGAAAAAGAAGTGAATAAAGGACACCATAATGGAAAAAATGACATCAGCTAAAACTGGTGTTAGAGCGGCTTTCAAGAACATGATAGGCATACAGAAATATGGATCTCGGCTATGTAAATGATGTGGCACCCAGTTAGCCTTGGATTCTTTTTCTCTCTGAACTCCAAATCCTCATACTAATCTCAACACGTGGACACAGAGATACGCCTGAGGCACTGCAAGTAAGCTCTCACACTGAACCGACGCCAAATCACATCTTCAGCAGTGCTCTGCTGTAAAGTGCAGCCTTATGTAGCCTTGTAATGTCATTTTCACGATCAGTTTTTTGGGATGAATCATGTGTTTAATGACATTTGTGCTTTGTTATGCACACCACAGTGTCTACCTTGTTAGGTTATCCTCTGTCCTGGCGTCGCTACATTGGCTCCCGGTTGCTTTTAGAATAGATTTCAAAATTTTACTGTTTGTTGTTAAAGCTCGTAACAGCTCAGCCCCCCAGTATTTGACCGAGCTTCTCCACATCCACACCCCTGCCAGAACTCTGAGATCCTCGAGTCGGCTGCTACTGGTCGCCCCTAAAACAAAACTGAAAACCAAAGGTGACCGAGCCTTTGTGGCAGCGGCCCCTAGGCTCTGGAATAAACTGATCTACTGGATCATTTGAGGTTTTTAAATCCTCCCTAAAAAAACACATTTTCTCCCTGGCCTTTAACCAAGTTTAAATATCTTAGCATTTATCTTAACCTTTTGTAATTATGGTATTATATGTTAATTATATGTATTAACCTGTACAGCACTTTGGTCAACCTTTTAAATGTGCTTTATAAATAAAGTTTGAGTTGAGTTGAGGTTACTTTTTGGTTTTATGATTTAAGAGATGAATTTGAATAAACACAAAAGGTTGAACACTGGATTAGTAGCAACACTAATCCAATATTTTTATGTTAACAATGTGTAACATGAAAGATAAAGCTCATGATTATCCCTCAGTTCTGCAGCTTCCTCATCTCTGCAGAACATTTTAGCACCTTTCAGCTCATTGTTTTGATTTTGCTGATCTGGCTTTGTCTGACTTCAGATAAATCCACTATACAATACATTTGGACAAAGTCTAAATATAGCACAGAACTTTCCAAACTTTCCAAAAAGGCTTGTTTTCACACAACTCGCTGCTGGCTCAGGACCAAACCTGGCCCTGGTTTCTCCATTGACTTGAACAGGGGTACTGCATTGGGTCTGCTGAAAAAGGCGCAGGAACCAGAGGCGGAGAAGTTGATCCAAATTGACAACACACAATCATGCTGCAGCGGCCAATCTGACCAATCTGAAGTATCACTGTAACTGGGTGCTGTCCAGTTTGGAGTTTATGGACTAAACAATGATACTTTCCCACTCTTAAGCTTGGTTTAATTCATGTACCCAGCTTCTACGTCTGTCTGGCTCGCAGTCTATGCTGTAAAATAGTGACCTTTAGTAGTGGTTTGAGAGAGAGAGAGAGCAGTGGTCAAGCATTCGGTTGTTTCATAGTGGCTAAATTTATCACAAATAAACACACACACATCACTAAAAAAAACCCTGCGGCGATTCACAGCAACGCCCGATTTGGTCTGAATGCAGCCTCATCAGCTGTGCTTCAAAAACACCGCTGTCATCCATTGGTCTAACCCTGAGGCAGCAATCCCTCAAACGCACCAATCAGAGAGCCCCACCTGTTTCATCACCACCACAGACACATTCACACTCTGAGGGGAAGAAAGAGAGGTCTGCCACATTAACACAAGAATAACCCAGGGTCATAACAAAGTGCACGTTGCACGCTCTAAGCCATAGATGGTCACAAAAGTGACTTTCGGACACAAACCGTGTAAACAGAGATGGTAAAAATCACATCCATGTGACACAACCTCACTTTTACAAGTTTATGATGCTTCTGAACGTTTGTATTTCAAACCTTATCAGAACCTTGAGTTGTCAAACAACTCTCCAGCAGCACCATCCAACACCAAATAACTGCCAATCAACACCTAAACGACGGGAAAGTGTGTGCACACACCAGCAGGCCTCCAGCAGGTGGAATGTTATTGAAGCGTATGTGATATTTATGCTTCTGTAGTGAGCTATTCATGCATCCAGCTGTTCATTTGTCTCCCAGAGGAAAATAGCTGTTTCTTATCTGATAGATAGACAGATGAAAAGGACAGAAAGAGGATGAAGTGCCA
Source organism: Larimichthys crocea (assembly GCF_000972845.2). NCBI lineage: Eukaryota > Metazoa > Chordata > Actinopteri > Sciaenidae > Larimichthys > Larimichthys crocea. The sequence continues at coordinate 9,955,453 of NC_040031.1, forward strand.
CAAGGGTGTGATTCATTTCCAGAGCCAGCCAGCCAGCCAGGTTCAAATCCACAGTAGCACAAATATAAGACATGCACTTCAGCCTGCCAGGCTGCCACAAAGTCCCAGTAATATTAGTTTTTCAGAAATGGTGCCGACATTCTTCTCTGCTCTCTTTACATGTGCCAGACAGATGAATAAGTGCAGTAACACTTTAAGCAAGCAAGAGGTTAAAAACCCTTTCCCCTTGAAATGTGTCTACAGCCAGCTTCTTCTCTGTTCTTTTGTAGTAAGTGTTTACAGTCAGAGAGAAATGCAAGATATTTTTTGATAAAAGCTTTCAGGATGGCATGTAAAAGGTATCTTATGTCATGTCAAACAACAAGCAGAGATTTTCAGCTGCTTCAGGACAGATTGTATAAGACTTTAAAACCTCCCCCAAGTGCCTTCGATAAAAGAAAGAATAAAAGCTTTGAGAGATTTAAAAATCTAACAGCCACACTAGTTTATCGTCTTTGTTTAATGTGTTATAGCTATTTGATAATTCAAAACACAGAGCACAGCTAAGGCTTATTGGACTGTCGTGAGTTTTGCCGGTGTTTGGTCATAAAACCAAAGTACTAGACAAATTGAAACAAACTCAACAGGTGACAAATATATGAATACGGATATTTAGATAATGACAATAAATTCCCCCTCCTCATAAATAAATAATCCAAAACAATAATAATACATTTTCGTTATGAAATATTTGATTTTCCAGACACTCAAAGGCATTTTACATAACACACACTAGTAAACAAGACTAACAACAGTGTTTTCAGCGACATCATGCTAATGTCAACATGCTAAAATCCTCAGAGGACCAATACTAATACGTTAAGCACCAGCATTTTAACATTTCCTACATTTACCTTATTAAGCATCTCATATTAGAATGTTGGCATACACATTTTCTGCTAATTCTGCAGGTTTCCAGTGCATTTTCCCTCCTCGCCACAAGGGGATCCACCTTCAGTTCAGTGTAGTTCAAAGCATCCTACAGTATAAATAGAGGCCTGGACTCGTCTTCCCCCTCTTTGTCTCCAAACATTTCAAATCTGCCTTAGATTGCTTTACCATGCGTCTTTGTTCATTATTCAATGTAAGTAAGAATGTCTTAGTCATGCTTAACTGTTGACATCATGATGCAATGATTTTATTATGCTTAACAATTATTTGATATGTTTTGTAGTATTTTTAATTTACACATTTAACATGATTTGAAGAATAGATTTGATTTGTTGTGATGTGTCTTTTTTTGTTAGAATCCCGAAGAACAGCCTTTTTTTTTTTTAAATAAACAAACGGAAACGACAGCAATTGTGTCCTGGTGGTTTTTATTTCCATCCAGAACAAGCACTAAACACAAAGCACAGCTGAGGCTGATGGGAAGGTTGTTAGTTTTTGCAGGTGGTTGGGCTGAAGTTTTGGACAAAGTGATGATGCTAAATGAACAGTCAGATCACCACACTTATTACTGCATTTTTTTCCTGTGTGTCTGTACCATACTTCAAGATTTTTCTCTTTAAATCACAAATGGGAACCTCATGATGGTGCTAAAGGAGAGTGCCTGCAGTGGGATTCATCCTCTTGGGACCATGAATGACCGTACACAATGTTATGGCAGTCAGTCTGCTAGTTTTTCAGATATTATGGTCTGGATGGTCAGTCACCCCCAACTCTGGGCTGTTACGCTTTATTCTGTGTGTGAACAAACTCAAATCAGGTCACTTAAATTTAGCAACATTTAAGTCCAAACAGTGAAACACCACATTAGGCTACAAACAAAGCGCTTACCTGTGAACTACTAGGACAGATGTGATTCAGTTGTCAGGCTGTTGACATTTCGTGGTGGCCATTTCCAGTGTATGAGTCCATTGACCATTCAAAAATACCTTTTTATTATTACTCTAATTCAAAAGTGGCACATAGTGACCTCATCTAATGGAGGATAAACACACTATGCAATGTTCTAGGTGAGTCACACTGGAGAGTAGCGAGGCCAGTGAGTATTAGTCATCCAACCACCTGGTTTCAAGGACCGCGAGCAAATAACTGGACTCTCAGAGTGCTCTTACAGACACCCACGCACTCTGATCTGTCTGTGCTGTGATCTGTGTGTGCTGTCCTGGCTTTTTTTTTTGTGGTGGGGGGCATTAAACACAACTCGCTCTATAGCTGGACCAACCTGAGATGAGATTAAGTTTACGGTTAAAGCGTGTAAGATTTAGAGGGTTCTCTTTATGTTTGTTTGCCTAAAAAAAAAAAATGGTTTTCTCACATTTATTCTTTGTCGAAGTCTGCCATGTTGAGCTGCCATGTTTCTACAGGAGCCACTCCATTCATTGCTGGTGCTAAGATGGAGAAACTAAATCCAGCAGAGTGGTAAATGCAGTAAAGTTTAGGCAGCCAGAGAGAGTGGGTTCATCGTCCTCAATTAAGGTGGTACAGTTGGCTGGATGTGGTGGAGTCAGAGACGATCAGAAACCTTCATATTGTTAAAATAATGGGATGATGTATCCAAGTTATGTCATGCAAACACAAATATTGTGAATATGATGTATGATCCAAGCAGGATACAGTGTACTGGTCCGTACGTGAACATAAACAATGTGTTGTTTCCTTCTCCTTGTTTCTCGTCTTTTAGCTTGGCCGCACTGAAACAGCTGTGAACAACTTGAACCCGGTGTTTGGAGTGAAGTTTCAGGTGGACTACCACTTTGAGGAGATCCAGAAGCTTCGCTTTGCCATGTTCGATGAAGACAAGTGTGCCACGCAGCTCTACGAGCACGACTTCCTGGGAGAGTTCATTTGTACACTGGGAGTGGTGTGTAATGATGTCTCCTCTTCAGTATTATATTGTCCATTTGGTCATCAAACCTCCAGTGACAATTTAACAAAATCATCTATCCATCCATCATCCATTCATTTCCTTCTGCTTATCTGGGGTCGGGTCACGGTAGCAGCACACAATAGTCCACACTCCTGCTTATGCTGCACCTATCCTCCGATTCATCTAGTGCTCCAGATTCACTCAGTAAGCTGCATAAAATAGCTAAAGTCTGAGCGCATGGTTGTTTTTTATCATCAAGCATAGAGAGTTTTTTAACTAGAGTAAACTGAGTTTCAGGCTGTGCTTTGGAGGAGAATAAGTGAAGATGTTATTTCTTTATCCATTCCTAATGATTCCCGTCCTGTGTGTGTCTCTCCTAAATTGTCCTCTAGATCGTGTCCAATAAGAAACTTCACAGACCGCTGATCTTAGCCAATGGGAAGCCAGCTGGCAAAGGATCCATTATGGTAAGAATCAGTACTGTCTTTAAAAGAAACTCTTTCTCTCTTGAATCGCCTGCCTGCCTCCTCACACACACACACACACTGTACTGCCGCTGTTGTTTACTGCTGCTGTGACTGTTATTGATGACCGTCGTTGCAGTTGCTGCTCCTCCTGCTGATGTTCATGTGAACAATTTCCAGTATTTTTGTTGCAACTAACGTTGTGCTGTAATGTTATTTTAGATAACCGCTCAGGAGCTGTCTGACAACAGAATCATCACTTTGACCCTGAGTGGGCGTAAACTGGATAAGAAGGTGGGCACATACACACACATACGCTCAGAGTTAGAGCAACACATGCTGCTTTAGGACACACAGACAAACATTTACTGGATTCGTATTCACCTTTGTGATGGGCTGTCACGTGCGCTGATAGTTATGATAGAAAACTGCAGGATTTTTATTTATTCAGAGTTCATGTTCAGTCTTGGACCTATTGATTAGCTGCTGGTGGACAGCAGGTCAGAAAGAGCACAGCTAATATGAACTAATGCTGATGTGTGCCTGCTGTGCACCCTCTGGTCAAACCACCGGGATAAACACAAAGCACAGAAACTGCAGGAGCTCCCTGCATCTCTTTATAAATATGTTAATTAAACAAATGGCCGTTAAATTAACTATGAGCATTAGTCAAATTGTGATGCATATGTTGCAATCTGTCTGAGGAGAGGAAGTGTTCAGATAAAAAAGACTTTACAACAAAGTATCTGTGTCGTGTGCAGGACTTTTTCGGGAAATCAGACCCCTACCTGGAGTTTCACAAGCAGGGAGAAGACGGCAAATGGATGCTGGTGCACAGGACAGAGGTGAGTCATCCGTGGGGGATTACAAGAACCTTCATCAAACTGTCATTACTGCCAACCATGAGCTGTCATTGTCAGCAAAACCGGGTCTTACAGGAGGTCATACACTGTAACTTTAATGGTAAAGTGTAGGAGGCTGGATGAAACAGATTACAGCCCCAACTTTAGGTAATTCCAACGTGTCTACAACTGCATTTTTTATCTGCTGCTGTGTAATTCAATGCTTACCTGTCTATTTCTGTGTCTGTGACCTCAGGTCATAAAGAACACTTTAGATCCAGCGTGGAAACCCTTCACTGTGCCGCTTATTTCTCTCTGCAATGGAGATGTGGACAGAAACATCAAGGTTAGTGCTTGGAGTAGATAAGTTACGAAACCCGTATACCATGGAATTTAAACCTAGAATATTTATGCACTGGTTAGCACTGCAGTATTTCTGTTACTGCCTGCCATTCAGGACTGGATGGATAACAACTTTTTTCATTTTTAAAGGTTGGCCTTTTCAAGTTTTATTTTGATAGAGACAGGAATGTGGGGAGAGAGAGATGGGCAATGACATGCAGGTCGGATTCGAACCCTGGGCTTCCCCAGCAAGGACTGAGCCTTTGTACATGGGGCGGATGCTCTACCAACTGAGCTAAACACTGCCCAAAAACTTTTTGCATTTAAACACAGAAGACTGAGGTCCTTATCATTGCATTTGGTTGGATAACTTCAATGGTTGCTCAGTGTATTGGGCTAGGCTGCAGATGCTTCACGGATTTATATCATCCCGGCTAGATTACTGAAGTTCCCTTTCACCTGCCTCTCTGGACTGTCTACAGATGGTCCAGGATGCTGCTGCAAGACCAGAAGAACAACTCACATCACACTTATCTTATCTGTTTTACATTAGCTTCCAATCAAGTCCAGGATTCATTTTAAGGTGCAGGGTTTGGGTGATCTGCTCTTTATATCACCAGTAGGTCACTTAGGTCTTCTGAACAGGGCTTACTGGTTGTCCCTCATGTTTGAATGAAATCAAAAGGTGATCGTGATCGTGCTTTTGAAGTGATCGCATGTCACTAAAAAACACGATGGCATGACGTGATGTGTTGTTACCACGACAGGTCCTGTGTTATGACTACGATAATGATGGAGGACACGACTTCATAGGAGAGTTTCAAACGACGGTTGCCAAGATGAGCGAAGCCCAGAACTCAGTGGAGGTAAAACACATTTGATGTCGGTGTAGTTAAGCGTGTGTTTGTCAGTTTAATTTAGTGTTTTCTGTAACATAACTCTACTTTCATTCAGTGCAGCATTACGTATTTCCAGTTCTCTGAAAACTGAAAAGTTATCTCACTTTGGGGCGACCCAACCGGTGTTTCTCCCCACACCAAAAGGTTACTGGTTCAGTCGCTTTAAAATCTAATCTGCATTTATCTGATCCTGCACAGAATAACTACGGAGACTGTTGCGTCATCGGCCATTGGACAGCAGTTTTTCAGTTTTACTCACTTGGCGACAACTCTGCCCCGTACTGGCTAATTTGCAGTTTAAATGCATCCAGTCGCATCTATCAACAATGAAGGTGGAATAATCATGCACAGATTCGCGTCGCTACATTTTTCACACATTATGGCCACCGAGGACTGTTTGGGTCTTAAATCCGAGCTGCTAATGACTAAATACTACCGAGATTCATTCTTTTCACTTTTGAATTTCTCGTCTGCCAAAGATGTAAAAAGATGCAGGGGATCAGAACACTGTTCATTCATTAGTAGCTCCGTGTTTGTGCGTCTGCGCCTCTTGTGTTTGTGTGTTAATTTGTGAAACTGCTTTTGTGCATGTGCCAAAACAGCCTCATGACTTGTTCTCCCACTGAGTCTCTTCATGTGTGGTAATGTTGTGGGAGGGGAGGGAAGAGGGAGGGAGGGGTGTAGGGAGGGATGTAAGGGGGGGCACAAAATAACAAGCGAAAAAAGACAGAGGCAGGATGGAGAGATGGGGGATGGAGGGAGTGAGAGACAGTGTGAAAATGAGAAGAGCTTTTGAGATGTAAAACAGTCTTTAGCTGAGCCTTAGTAACACGACAAGGCATTTAGAGCTACCTGTCATATGAATCACTGTGTGTGTGTGTGTGTGTGTGTGTGTGTCTCTTTTGATCAGATGCATCTCTGTCTAACGTGTGCTCGTCTGACTTACTGTACTAAAGTACCGTGAATGCACGTTCGTTACATAAAAGTGTTTTTTTTTAATAAGCGGTTCTCATATAAACTGCTCATTTACATCACTACGATATAGTTAGCCTCATAATACATCTCCAAGTTTGACTGTCACATTGTAGTCGCTGTAGGCGGTGTGTGGAATACATGGAGATCCAAGTCGTCTGTTCATTTGCAGACCCCCCCCCCTCCACCAGCTCACCGCTTCTCCTTTCCAACTGTGCTATTATCTCGACTTTTCCCATTATTTCTCCCGTCCTTTTGAGCTGTTCTCTCACCTTCCTCTCTTCTGATAACGATTCTTGTCGTCATCTTGTTCTCTGCGATCGCCGCCGTCTGTCTTTCAGGTGGAGTTTGACTGCATCAATCCCAAGAAACAGAAGAAGAAGAAGAATTATAAAAACTCTGGAATTATCATTGTCAAGTTATGTAAGGTGAGGGAGGATGGATGGATGGATGGTTGGTTTTCTTCAGTGTAGATAATGATGAGTATGAGGCTATAATTAGCTGACATATAGACCTGTGGAATCACATGAAAAGCACGTTTCCCACGTCTCAAATCAATTTTTACATCTCTCATCTCTACCCAAGGAGCTTCTGCATAGACTTTAGCGTAACTGACTGAGAGAGTAGAAAGTAGAAGTTTAAAATGATACCACTGCAGAATTCACAGTTGAGGTATTACAGTAATTCATGCTGACGGTCTCGAATTTTAAAATGAAATGCTTGAAATTGGAAGTTTTTTGAAATAACTTTACTCATAAAATTTGTAAGTTCATAATCAGGAAACAACTACATTTCATTTTAAAAGATCCTAATTTTCATTTTGTCGTATTGAAAACAGACTTCACCTCTAAATCTTAAAGCTGCATTGGATCATTTTTGACCCCGAGAAGTTTCCAAAACAAACTTTCAGAAACACATACAAAATGTATTAAAATATCTTAAATTCAATTTGCAAAGATCGGCACAAGTCTGTCTCAGTTTCCAAGAGCTGAATTCTCAGATGTCTTATTTGCTTTAACTCAAAAATATTCAGTTTAAAAAGATACAAAACAGAGAAAAGCAGCAAATTCTCACATTTAAGGAGCTGGAAGCTGCAAATTGCCTGGGACTTGTGCTAGAAAAGAAAATGAAACAATTATACGATTCTCAAAATACTTCCAAATTAGTCCCAATTAATTGACTAATTGTTTCAGCTCTAGTTTCCACGTTAATACCATCATGCAGCTTTAAGCTACTTCATATCCACACAATAAGTTCTATCCACTAAAAATCATTCAGTCTGTCCTCGACGTCTTGTCACCTGATTATGACCCATCTCACACTTGACTCAATGAAACGTTTGATTAAACCATTGTGGTTTTGATCAGCTGACACACTTCTAACTGGGCGTTCATAACTCCCTCTGAATAAGTAATTAGTGCGGCAGCTTTGAGGACACATTAGGCTGGAACACAGAGTCCTTAGACGCCTATTGGAATGACATTAAAGCCGGGTGCACACGATGACAAGCTTTCATAATTGATTCCTTCTTCCTCTTTTCACGCGTACAGCCACGAACAAGCTTTTTGTACAGACACGTGCACGCACACATCCAGCGCATGCACACAAAAAACGCTAATACAGTAATTATATTTGTTGGCTGCCAGCAGGGATTAGACTAATGATGGTAAAACCCATGCTAAATATTCATTGTAATTGGAGTGGAAATTGTGTTCAAACATGATAATAATTGGTGCACCATTGGTGGTACCTTGAATGAGAAAAACATGGGCTGTCATTTTAAAACAAATTTTAGGGTTATGTCCTTTTTAAAATAGTTCATAATATATGAATTTTACAATGTGCTGTGTTTATTTACTTTAGTTTTTGAGGCTGTTTAATAGATTGACTGTGGTGTGTGTGAAAGAATTAGTGTGTTTTTAAAGTCCAATTAATTTAATTGATTATATCAGACGCAGTCTCTTCTCTTGTATTTATTTTCCTCGACTGTTTTACTTCTCTAGATTACAAGAGACTACACTTTTCTGGATTACATACTGGGAGGATGCCAGCTCATGTTTACAGTGAGTACGATATTAGCACGCCTGTTTTTTTTTCTGCCTCTGCAATGATGTGATAATGAGATACATGTCTCTGCATGTTTCTGCTCTCGAAAAAAAAAAAAAAACAGATGGAAAACATTGCGATTTTCTGTTTCCATCTCCCGGGGCTTACAGTTCACGATCACGATCATTTACATACAGAGAGGAAAGAGAAAAGTGTGAGGGACAGGGGGAAGGCGCTGAGAGACAGAAGGAGTAATGGGGTTTTGTGAGGCCTTGAAGTGTACGTACTTTTTGTTGAATTGTATAATAAAACCAAAAAACAGGAGAGCAAGGGAAAAACAGGTGAATGCAAGAATTGATATTTTTGAAATGGCGATAATAGAAAGTGAAAACGAAACAGACAAAGATGGAGAGATGTTACCAGAGGGAGGGAGAGAGAGACGGCGAATTGTCAGTCTATTTTTGTCTCCCGTTAGGAGAAACTCTCGTGCGTCCCTGGTGATGTCACACCTTTGTGAGTGAGAGTGTTTTGCAATAGACAATCACACACCACACGCACACACACACACACATATTGAGCTGTTATTATTATCTAGGGTGTTTTTATCCAATAAATACAACTGCCCTCCTGATGAATCTCAGCATCATTCTGAGTGGCTCACTGTTACTGTAACACACACACACACACACACACACGCTAAGAAGCGTAAAGAAAGACACACTAACGGTGCATGTACATTAAGAGAACACACACTGTCACACAGTGGCACCTTTTTTTTCAGTTCCTCTATCTCTCCGACAATTTCCCAGCTTTGTGAGCTAGAACCAGCCTCCAGATGTAGCAGGATACAGATTCCTTACATGCTTTATTTCAAGTGTATTCTGAGATTAGACACCTGTGCATCTCCTTATATATTTTAATATTTTCAAGAATGATGAAGAAGTAAGGATGTTTTTTTTTCTGGTGCTTATTAAACCAAGTGACTCACATTTTAGGGATTAAACCTGGTAATATTTTAAAAGTAGTCCCAAAGGGCAATCTGTGTTGTGAAATACAGAAGTGCCAAAACCAGCAGTTCCCCAAACGGCCACTCGAGACTGGCTACAAAACAAGTCAGTCTCCATGTTAAAGTGTTCAACAGAAATAAACATGTTTACAGCCTGGTATAAAAACAGTTTTGGTCTCTGTAGCTCATTTCCCCGTTCATGACAACTGTACTGAGGGTGAATTTATAAACAACTCACCTGTCCAGATTATTTTAAGGCTTAAAGTTATGCCGGATTAGATGTGTGGACGCTTTGATTGACAGGCAGGTACTGTCACAGGTGGCTTGTTCACACGTCCAGCCTCGGCTCCACCAATGATCCGCGTCTTTGACCATTTTTGGATTAGCTGGGCGCTAGTAGAGGCAGGACTGCCAAAATGGCTTCGGCCAGAACTACTGTACTACACCACGCTCTGAGCTTCACTACGGCTTTTCAGAAAGCACAGACTCTACAACAGTCTGTGGTATATACCTCTCTCAGGTGTTCTGTTCTGGTTCTAGTACTTTGGCTGAATGTGCTGAGATGTGACTGTACAGGTTAACCAATCGAGCTTCATTCTGTTAAAAGCACTTAATCCAGACCATTGTGTCACTCGTGAATAATTTCTATTCCCTCTGTAAAGTTTAAACTTTCTAATTTAATTCTAATTTAGAAATATTACAGACCATTGCACTCAAGTCAATCCAAGTGGTAGAATTCTTGCACAACTAAATGCATGATATAGTATATAAATGGTACACTTTCTTCTGGTCAGCTGTTTGAACCATGCCTGCCCCGCTTCTGTAGTGGGAAACATAGCTCCACATAAGTGTCCTTTTGTAGTACCTGAACCTGTATTGGTCTTGTGGAAGGTAAAGCTGTGACTGTGTGGAGTGTATTTCTGGTTCAAGGTCTTAGTGAAGTACAAGAGAGTTGTTGTGCAGAGGTGACTTTACTCGTGTTCTTATGCAGACGTGCTGCCAGTGTCCGAGGACTTGTTCTTTAAGTCTCCGGGGGGCAGTTAGCCCCGAGATCTTCTGTTAAAATCAGGGCATATATATACACACATACACACACACACACACACTGTGTCAGCCTGTTATTTTCACCTCATCTTGTTGTTGGAAATGAGGCTATAAAGCAAAGAGCATAGTGGTGTTGCCATAGTGACACTTTGTGCTGTTGATGACAATGTTTGCACCATGATGGATAAGCGAGGGAGAGAAATATGTGTGTGCAGAGCTGAACGTATGTTTGTCTGTCAATGATGAGGACTTCATCTTTGTGATGTAGCTTTCTGCATGGACAACCCATTTACATTTTACATTTTTATATTTTAAAAGTGACCGCTACACGTTGAGGCGGAGCGCATCACAGACGCTTTTCCCCTTGTAGCGTGTCTGTATTGTGAAAGAGGTCGCTCACAGTGATAAACCTGCAAATCTGAAAACAGACACAGTGAAAGATTGGCTGGTGAACACTTTAGTGGCAGCTAAAGACACACAGATATTTCCATGTTGTGGTGGAGACCAAAACAGAGCTAAAAGATTGTGAATATTGGTCGCCTGTCAGGTGGTCAGAAACACAACTCCACGTGAATTCTAACGTTTCTCCATAACTGATTGGATGTGTAAATGCCTTTGCCTTTAACTTGGTGATGATACAGAATGGAAGAATGGAAAACTTGACCAAGTATAGCTATAAAAACCAAAAGGGGAAGGGTTGAGGTCAATTGAAGTTTCATTTAGGCAGGACATGAAATCAAAAAGCTTAGGGTCTTAATCATTGAATGGCTGATGTAGCACTTCCACTTGTCCAAGCTCTGCTCAACTCTTGTTGACCAGTTAAAACCAGAGTGGGGAGGTTTAACTTGTCCAGTGTTGATGTGCTTTGAAGTTTACTGGCATTAGGACTCTCTAAATCCGGCCCGCTCTCTTTTGGTTGGCCGAGGTGAAGGAGAAAATCACAGTCTGTGGAGAGCCTCAGCGAGAGGTTCTCAGAATCACGATGTTGATAACGTCCAACATACCGTGTTGAAATAGAAATATCACAATTTGTAGAATTTGGTGCTGGTGGTTATTGATCCACTGACTGGTTTCCTCTCTCAGGGCCTTACTGGTTTCTAATGAGATGTGAACACTTGCCTCTTCCAGCGGTGGTGAGATGAGCAAATTTGAGGCAGAATGGGAACTCTTAAATCCTCGCTGCTCCCTCCTAATCTTTTGCCTTTTGTCACAGACCTGCAGCTCTGTCACTGATGCACACACACACACACACACCTAATGCTGTCTTAACACAGATACTTCCTCTCTCCAGCTTACAAACTCATTTACATACACACATGTGAGCACAAACATATAATATCTTCGTCACACTCTCTCACCGACCGATTTACATGCAAACTCCGAAGCCATGACTTTGGGACTCACACACAAATCCAAACATAGTATCTTCGTCATACAGATGTTTTTATCACACATACTTCTGCACTCTGAACACTTGTATACTTTAGGTCTGCACACACACAAAAGCTTCAAACATGCACCATCCACCGACTGATTTAGACATGCACAAGCACACATAATCTCACGTAGACGCTCTAACACCGATGGCATCTTCTCACGTACACACTGCCACTTACATGCACAGATTTTACACACACACACACACACACACGCAGTGAGAAGCTGTCGTGTACAGACACACACATGCAGTAAGAGCTCTTCTGCGGTGTTCAATCAGACTTAGTATGGCTCTAATCCTAATCTGCAGCGAGGGAAAGTCTCTCCTCAGGGCTGTGGGAGCTGGAGGCGAGAGCATCGCTTTCTCTCGTTACACACTCCAACACAAAGAGACAGCCCGCTACTGCTGATGGGCTGTTTGTGAAAGACTCATTTCAGCCGAATTATGCCATTATTCATATCTTATGTTTGATATCATTCAGAGCTGTGCAGAGCGTAGTACTCATGTCCCTGTGGATTCATGGAGAAAACAAACTTTTCATGAATCAGAGCACAGGCAAGCGTCTTCACAGCTCAGGGTTTAACAAAGATTTAGCAGCAAGTATTTTCTTCTTATTTATTTTATTACACATACACAACATACACTGTAAAAACAAATCATAAAAATAAAGATTCTACAGGGAAACACTGTTATTTTACAGATTTTAACGATAAAACACCTTCAATAAGGTGATGATACCTAATAGTTCTGCAGAAAACAATACTGTATAAATAATGTAGTCATTATTGGCGTAAATTAACAGTTTGGTTGTTAATTCACAGATAATGTCTGTAATTTTGCGTACAGTTTTAATACACTGAAAACTCCTGTAAAAGTTTAAGGTTATTTTCCAATATCTTTTTGAGCAGATCAAATAAACAGAGAAACTTTTTTTACTAAGATCAAATATACTTGAGTTGCTTAAAATACTTTTACCAGGCAAACTAACTTAAATAAAGGCCTGTCTCCAAGATAACCCTCCTTCAGATGATGCTGTGGTTTTATCTAAAGTTGAGGTAAATACAGACATCTGTTGTGATATGTCATTGCATGGCAGTGTAACAAAATGATCACTGTTGTACCTCATATTGTGTGACACATTCTTACAGCCGCAGTGAGCCATCCGTCCAAAATAATACACAGTCGGCCAAAAACAGGCTTTCCCATATTAAATGTCTGGCCATGGATAACAGCTCCTGGTTTGTCTCTGGTTAACACCTCAGAGTAAGACAGAGAATAACTCCACTCACTCATCCATCCATCCATCCTCCTCTCCATCAATCTCTGTGGCTGTTTAACTGCAAATGAGTCTGAGTGGTCCCGGCGTGAGAATTGGCTGATACTCGACAAGGCACAGCTGAGAAAACTCCAATGTGAATGTCAATATGTCAATTATTTGACAGTAATTTGGCAGTGGTGGAATCCCGCTAATTTATTGCAGCCACAGACGTTTTCTGCCACATTGCTGCTCTGAAATATATAGTAATGAGATGCTGCTCTGTCACCTCCTATTCATTCTAATTCTGTGCACTCGCTTGTTGAAACTGTGTGTTTGTCATGTTGTGTTTAGTCTACTTGTGTGTTAGCAATTACTAATAGCTCGGGGCGAGAAATAAGTTAAAAACAGAACGGTGTCATCTCCCACTGTCATCGAATTCACAGCCATCAAACTAAAAGTGTCTGTCACCGGAGAGGGCACTGGAGGAAAAATGCCATAATAGTTTTTGGATGATCCCATGCCATCGACTTGTCAGTTTGGGCATGCATATTTTCAGGTTCATAGTAAGACAAAGTGGAGTGGCTGAAAAATGAGCATCACTGACTCACATACAACAAGATTCAATGAGAAATACTGTTTCGTACACGTGACATGCACATAGTTTATTGTTACGGATCGAGATGTTAGTGACAAACTAACATTTGCTTTGTTGTTCATTTTGTAACTGAAATTGTCTAAATATAGATCTAGATATATTCAAAATAAAATAAATATCCACTATACAGTAGAGCCACATTTTCTTTTGTTTTTGAAATGTTTGAAGTTGCATTATATTCTCTTTACAAAAGGTATGCCGAGTCTGTGTACATCTTTAAAAAAATTCTAATGTAATTTCTCAAATATCCAAATTACTAATGTGTATGGTACAAGTATAGACTGTAGACAGTATAAAATATGGACGTCGTATCAGTGACGTCAGTGTGTGGCTCTGGCAGCCGCTATATATTGGCAGTCATGCGTCTGTGGCTTCCCAGCTAATCCAAAAATGGACAAAGACGTGCAGCATTGGTGAACCCGAGGTGGGCTGAATAATGCCTGGATGTTCAAACAAGCCATCTGTAACGACACCCACCTGTCAATCAAAGCGCCCACGCTCTTAATTATGCATAATTTTAAGCCTTTAATATAATTGGAACAGATTAGATTAAAAAAAATTCACCCTCAGTACAGTTGTCATGAACGGGGAAATTGGCTATAGAGACCAAAACTGTTTTTTGTACCAGGCTGTAAACATGTTTATTTCTGAAAATGCATTCTGCGTCTCAGTCATCATGGGTCTGTCTTTGGGCAACAGAAGCTATTGTTGGTGTGAAGGTTTAAGAAAGAACGTCTGAACAGCATTCTGACAGGAAGGAACAAAACCCTGACACACAGTGCTCTCCGTTTTTGGGTCATGTTGAGGTTAACCATCAGGTCACATGAGATTCTGGCACAGTTAGCACACCACAGAAAGAGGTGGTGCTGCAGGTTTGGCAACAAAATGACTAGTGTTGCATTGGTAATGGAAACATTGACATGAAGACTGAAACTTCTCATTCATCAAAAGAAGGTTGTATAAAATTGGATCATGTAACAATTTAATGGATCCCTCCTTTGTTATCCTGCATTTCAATTGACTTGTATTTTTAAAAATGTAGACATTAAAAAAAGAACTTTAAAGTGTGTACAGTGTCTGCCTGGATTTAGTCAGCTGTTTGAACTTGAATGCCAAACCTTAAGAAGCCTTTTGGATGAGAGGTGAAATGTCTTTACGGATCTAAAACTAAGTCCAGTTGACCCAGATTCCAATCTCCTCAAAGAAAGATGAGAACTTTCGCAGACTTCTTGTATAAGTTCTTGCAAGTTCACTAAAGTTGCACACGAGAACACAAATTAGTGTGCCGCCTTAGTGAATCTACTGCTCTGCTGCATTGCTCTTTACATTACATTACATTACATTGCATTTAGCAGACGCTTTTATCCAAAGCGACTTACAGAGGAGGACATAAGCTGAGAAAGGTGTAAAGGAGCACAGAGTAGTTGTTAGTTTTGTTAGTTTTGTTAGGCAGGGAAGCATTCTCGAAACAGAAAGAGATGCTCATTTTTCTTTACCTGGGGAATTGTCTAGATTTCTAGATTAATTGGTTAATCACAATCAATCAACAGTGAAAAATGTCTATTACAGAATCCCAGGGCACAAGGTGGTGTCACGAAATGTCTTGTTTTGTCAAATAAGAGTCCAAAACCCCAAAATGTTTAAAGTGCTATAATGTAAGACCTAGAAAAGCAGTAAATTCTCATATTTGGGAGGCTGGAACAACCAAATATTTTGCTTTTTTTTTTCTTGAAAACTGACAATAGATGCTTTTTTCTTCTTTGCAGCTCTGTTCCGCAGTGTGTTTTTGTAGTTCCCTGGTTGAAATACTTTTAAAGCTATTATGCTGTTTAATTTCCAGGAACTATCTGCGGTCACAGGGGAAATGATTTCCAAGAGTAGGAAGCTTTACGGCTCTTTTTTCACACATATGTCGTTTCAAGACAAACACACATGCTCGCACAGATACAATATACACACTAGCACCCTAATTCTGTCATCCTGTATCCTTTTGCCCGTCACTCCTGCTGCTCCTGCTGCTCCTGCTGTGCTTTACGCTTTGCCCTGGTTCTCCTCCTTCCCCTTCTTTACCTCATTTGCCCAATTTTCTCTCTTGTACTCATACATCTACCACCTTTGCTCTCTCTTCCCGCTTCTCTTTCATGGGTCGTTGTCACTGTTGAACCAGAACATTGCTGTCTTATAAGAGGGGGAAAAAAAAGGAAGAGATGTTTTAGACCATTTTTAAGCTGATGGGAGGGAGGTGGAGTTTCTGGATCGGGTTCTTGTCAGCACACAAAACTGCTACTCACTGCCTGAGGAAGGGCTTGTCACTCTTAATCTCATAATATGTTAGGCTGTGTGCGTCTCTGGGGCTGTTTGTTTGTGCGTGTTCATACTTGTATATACTGTATGTCATTGTAGTGTTACCCTGTGGTCATCTGCGTTAAAAATATGCCTCTGTGTGCTTTCAGGGCCGATCTGTCTTTTTTTAGACACGGCTGCTCTATCATGTGCTGTCCTCAAGTGTCGAGTTTGAAGAAAAGCAGATTAATCCCTTTGTTGGTGACCTTGAAGTTTTGAAATTACAATGTTTTAATGACTTTTAATAAATGTGTTGCTCACTAGACAAAGGACCATGTGCATGTTTAAAATCAAGTTAAATGTCAAAATCGCAATGACAAGGTTGACAGATCAATATTTGGTGATACAAAAAAGCAACACTGTGCATTGTGGAGTTAAAAAATTAATCACAGCATCAACTAAATCATATCAATTGGCTCTTGAATAAGGAATGATTGCAGCTCTTCAAAACTCCAGTTTCTCTTTCACATTCATTTATATGAATTAATAATTGAGGAAATAACGCACTAAGTAAATTACAACAGATTAATCGCGCTCTCTGATTCCTCTTGACCTGACACATCTCTGAACATACATACATAAACAAAAACAAAAAAAAAACATGATGTGACAAAATGCTGCTTTACCAGGTAAATGGAATATGGACATTTTAAAAAGCACAGATGGAACTGGTGAGCACCGTTCTGTGCAGGTCCTGCTGTCAGAAATTCTCAAATACTTCAAGTCTGACATATCACATCAATACAAAGCACTTACCAGCGAGCGCGGAGGTCAGACCTGCACAGCCTGCGAGCAACCAGTCTCATCAAAGTCACATTCAAACAGACGCTCATGCAGACTGACCTGTGACTGATTATATAATATTTTTAAATGTAAATATATGTACAATATGTTCTTAAAGGTCCAGTGTGTAGGATTTAGTGCCACCTAGTGGTGAAGTTGCAGATTGCAGCCAAATGAAGACACTCCCACGTCTCACCCTCTCCTCCCAAGCATGTAGGAAAAACTCTGGCTGCCACATAAAAAGCGAAAGGCCAAAATCTAGATCAGCGTTTAGTTTGTCTCTTCTGGGCTACCGTAGAAAAATGGTACTCCTAAAAATTACACACTGGACCTTTTAAAATGAAAAGAAACATACAGTTTTCTGCAGGAATGCAGGCAGTATTCACCAGGTAAAACATGTAACTAATAAAATTTCACATCATCCATACTTTTTTTTTTCCCTCCAGACCTTCACTTCATGTTGTGTAATACCTCTGAATGACAAGAATAAATATGAAAATATCATGTGGGTGAACAGTGTATTGTGTTTCATACTGAATCATGTTTGCAGCGAGTTATCGAGGTGTTCTTTTTGAAAATGTGAACATGTCTGAAGCACCTGAACAGCTACACGTCCACAAATCTGCCTGTTACACAACAACTACTACAACAACTAAAACCAGAGTTTATTTGTGCAAAAACAGCAAACCTGCAGTTTCTTAGAGGGCGGTGGCACAGTCTTATGTTGCAGCCTCATTTAGTGGATCTGAACAGTAAGATAGATTTAGTGTAGTTTTACATAATCCTGATTACTGCACTCCAGTTAAAATGACGTCAACGAGAGCAGCATGAAGGAATATTTAGATCATATACAGATTTAAAACTGGGCCCCTAGTATGGCTCTTCCTATGATATTTTTATGTCAACCATTCTTGTTTTTGTTATTGTTTTATTATTTATTTTGATTCTTTTTTGTTATACTGAGTAGGGAAGGAAATAAAGGTAACCGGTTACGACCCACAACAGTTACAGAATCTCTCTTTTCTGTTTCTCCATAGGTCGGTATAGATTTCACAGCATCTAATGGGAACCCTCGAGAGCCGTCTTCCCTCCACTACATCAACCCGCTGGGCAGCAACGAGTACCTCGCTGCCATTTTAGCCGTGGGACAAATAATACAGGACTACGATACGTGAGTATCTAACGCAGCCTTCTCGTTTGAGGCGAGTGAGGTCGGTTGTGCACGAGATGGACCAAATGAGAAAGACAAGTGACACTAAAGTTCACATATTTCAGCACTCCAGTGTAAAAAAAAAAATTGGTTTCCCTTCTGGAATTTTCATGTACATCACTGCAGGCTCTGCTGCAAGCATTAAACTGGATTATCAGTTCCCTAATATCCATCTTAATCCCATCATCTACCCAAGAATTACTGTACAGAGGCTTTACACGACCAACCATCTGTTTTGTTGAAAAATACGATTTTCAGAGTAAAGGCGGTGAAAACCACCAATAACACATAACTGACAGTACATCTGTCATCCGCGCAGAAAAAAAGAAGCCATTTTATAATATTGCATCATTTCTTCAAACCAGCTCTCTGCTTGTTCTCTCTGTAAAATGTCCCTGAATGTGTTTCTTTGTGAAACAGGTAACAGGATTTCCTCTGCTGTCTAAATCCAGCTCGTTGAATTCGGATGAAAGAAAAAAAAAAAAAGGTTTAACTAACGTTCCAATCTGTTGTCATGGTTTCCTCCTCAGCGACAAAATGTTTCCTGCTCTGGGATTTGGAGCCCAACTCCCACCAGACTGGAAGGTATGTGTGTGTGTGTGTGTGTGTGTGTTGATGTTGATGTTGTTATTGTTGTCGTACACAGATTGGTGAGATACATGAATGTGTGTGACAGAGAGAGAGAGAGAGGAATGTGGGGATTGTCATATGCAAACTTACAGCTAAAGAGAGCCTATATTATTCATGCGTTTTACACACAGAAAAAAACTGTAAGTATTATGCATGCATATTCACATGATTACGCAACTGTCAACCCATCTGTGTTGCCATGGCACTGAGCTGATGAAAAGGACAAAGGAGAGAGAGCGGTGAGCAGAGAGAGAAAGAGAGCGAGAGGGGGTGGGAGGGAGAAAGTGTGGGAGAAATGGACAGTAATTCTCTACAGTATTTTACAGTGTAGTGAACGGTGAATATCAGGCTGATCCTCTGCGTCTCCTCAGGTGTCACACGAGTTTGCGATCAACTTCAACCCCACGAACCCGTTCTGTTCAGGTGAGCCATCGATTGACCCTGCTGCAAACATGAATGATACTTTCACATCAAGCTTCATGATTATTGATCAGTGACGCCCAACCGATGTTTTGAGGTTAATATAGACTGTAAAAAAAATGATATATGACCCTATACTTGCTTACACATAACATAAGGAAACATTTCTGATAAGGATCCCCTCAATTTGGTCAAAATATGGAGTGAGCTATTTAATGGCACAGATCTTAACGAACTGTCAAACGTATCTGAGCTGCAATATATTTTTACTTATCGGTCAATATACACACAATATACCTGTCCTGATCGAAACTATTGTTCTACTGTAAAAATGTACTTTTAAGGACCACTTAGCTGATCCGATGTGTCACTAATATGCCGATTTTACTAAAAGGACAACAGAAATATAATCCTATTTTCTCAATAAACATCTCTGCAATGCCATTGTGATCCTGTGGATAATAGCACTACATACTACAGGGAAGAAAATAAACACCACCGCAATAGAAACTGTAGTATTCTTCAGCTGAACAAGAATGCAGGACACAGAGTAAAAAAAAAAAACATCCAGATAATGTGACAGCAGCAGGTGCTGCGTTCCTCTGTGAGTGTCCTTCTGAGTCTGAGTAAATAACGGCATCACACTTCACCTACGTTTGTCTGAATTGGCAGCATGAACAGAAGTGCACGCTATGACACTAAACAGTTGCTCCTAACAGTTCAGACCAGTGAACGATCACGTTCATTTGATTGTGGATAGCTCTAAAGAGGTTCAACGCCTTTCTGAGCATTTTTTGATGTTGGAAGAGTTTCAAGGTTTCAAAATGCATCGTTAAATATCAACCTAGAATGAATAATTATGAATGTGAACTCTCCTCCTGCTTCACCAGGAGGTTGTCATGTGGTAAATGTCACAACAACTACTGGATGGAATTTATTCATCAGTTTAGTGATCCTATAAATTCCCACAGGCACCTTCAGCAGGTCAACATTGGTCCAATACTTCAGTTACTTCACAAACTAATGACATTCCCGTCAACCTCAGCTGTACTTTTTGTCTTGTCAAATGTTAGTCAGGCATGAAAACTCCGGGGTCACCTGCCACAAAAGTTGGATCGATAGAGTCGAATGGCCGAGAGGACTCTACTCTATAATCTTTGTGAAGGATTTGCATAAAACGACCAGTGAAAGGGCAGAAAGACACAAAGATCCCTCCGATCAACAGTTATAAGAATATATCAGGACTCACCAGAAGAAACTGGAAGCTTAGCTTTGAAATCTGCACAGACTTAAATAGGAACAGGTTCCTGTTCCAGTGTCAAGTGCACAATAAGTGCCTCTAACAAGCTGGAATTAGCAGGCGTGTTCCTTTAGGGAAGCTATTCTTAAAACTTCAAAATAGAAATAGTTAGTCTGTGGTTAGCAGCACAATTGCAACTAGGTCACGGAGTGTCAGCTGAACATGACAAACCACAGGTTAAACTTGTTTCATCTAACGAGTAAGCATCCAAGCATCGCAGGGACATCGACTAAATGTTTTAATCATTTAATTAGGCCAAAAGTACATGATACATTTGGTGTCTGAATTATCCTTTGTTTTTTTTATCTCTGTTAATAGTGTCGCTCAAAGCACCTCTGTGTCTAAGTACAGTCTCACTGAGATGCGAGCGTGCTAGTCCAAGAATTAAATCACAATAAACATCTGTAACTAACATTCCCTCACGACCGTATCCAGTTCAATCAATTCAATCCGGCACCTCGTTTTTTTAAGGAGCAACAAAGTAAGCACGGATCCGTGAACACGGCATTAGCATTTGAAATGTGTAGGACGCAAAGCGTGTTTATTGACAAATGCAAATGACTTGAGTGCAACTGTGAGATGCAATTGTGTGACACATACTTTAGCCCGACAGAGGCAGGAGGTTATGATAAATAAGAACACTCGCGCTCAGCCCTCCGCTGAAGAGAAGCTGTGTCAAAACATGAATTTCAAAAAATCTTTTATTAAAACATCTGCCTCCACAAACACCCTTTTCTTCTTAAAGTTGGCCTCTGCTTCTCTGCAAACTATGTACGGGAGCGTTACAGCTCATCTTTTCTTGGAAAGGCCAGCGCAGCCTGCAGTGCACTCTGAAATAAAGTGGTGCCTTAGAAGTGGTGACTATATAAAACCTTTTTATATAAGGTGCAGCATGCAACCACACTAACAAGGTGTTTTTCTGAGAATCTTGTTTGTTCTCATCTGTTTCTGTACAGTATTTGGAAATATCTATCAATGTATTATTGTTATTTAAACTTTCTCTCTGTCTTTGCCTCTGTGTTTAGGGGTGGAGGGTATCGCCCAAGCCTACTCCGCCTGTCTCCCTCACATTCGTTTCTACGGCCCGACAAACTTTGCTCCGATCATAAACCACGTAGCACGCTTCGCTGCCCAGGCACTCCAACAAGAGAAAGCAGCGGTAGGTGACGACAACTTATCTGCTTTTTCCCACGTTTTAATTATTCTTCAGCCGCTCCTGTAAAATGCAGACAAGAAAGACGAGAGAGCGCGGGATAGTACAGTATGTAAAACATTTGCAAATATGCAGGCTGCGTTCCAATTTTCTTCTTCTTCTTCTCCCTTTATACAGTTCTCGTTTGTCAACTCGCAGCCAGAAATTTATCGCAATGTGCCGCAACAACCCTTTTGTGCCCATACACCTGCTCATAATGATTCACATGCGGCCTGTATTCCAGACCTAAAGACGTATGCAGACTCTGTGCTGTTACACGTATGTGTCTTTAGGGAATTTAAGAATAATTGGAGGAAAGGCCACAGAATCATCTAATTCAATAGACTTCACTGTCTGGGGAAATCGATTATTGGACATACACATTTAATGCCACCACAGCCTACATGTGCACAGGTCATGACCTCATTAGTCTCTTTATGGAAGCTGTGTATTAGATTGTTTTTGTGTTTTGTTTGGCATGAGGGTGGAAAAGGGTAAAGGTCAAGAGGTATTTCTGCTCATGGGAATTTCACTTTATTCGTCTCTTTCTTGTTTTTCGCTGTTTAGTTTGATCTACTGCTGGTTTTTCATGTTTGATAGGTGTATTTAAATATGTTTATGTTGTACTGTATATAGAGTTTATTATATGTTGCTTTTATGTCCGTGGCGATCCCGTGACCTGTGTGTTTAATTACCACCTTTGCATTTGATTGGAGGGTGTATACCAACAAAAGTGCAGACCAAGCACTGAGCCATGGCAATTGCTGTTACGTCCCTGGGTACCTTTAGGCTGCAGCTACCTCTGAAGGGGTCAACCTGTCAACTCAAGGAACAAAAGAGTCGCCCACAATTGCAAAAGCAATTGTCGGAGTGGTCACCAAAGACCAAGTCTTTCTTTACGTTTCATTTTTGAATTCCTTTGTCAGGTTTGTCAAAGACTGACTTTTCCTCTTATGGTAACATTTCTGATGATGTATAACGAGGCAGGTTTATCCGAGTTTGTCTGTCTGATTCCCCAAATTCTCACATCATTACAGTATCTTAAACTCTTCAGTTATATTATTGTGTAGTATTATATATTATTGTACTTCTTGCTCATGTTGCTCAAAGACTGTTGCACTCCTCCTTGGTGAACAATGGTTTGACAGCTCGCACATCATTTAATGCCCCGCGACTCTCTTTCATTTCATCCCTTCACTTCATCTTGTACCTTTTGTCAGTGCTATCAAACAGCTCTTTAGGTTTCCTCGATCCCTTCACTGATATCCACTTTCGTGTCTCTTTATTCTCTGCTTTCTCTTCAGCCTGCCCGGTGCTAAATCAGTATTAGGACAATCCCATTGTCTACTTTCACTAGCATTGAACCGTTTCCCTTTTAGTAAGTCCATTGATATTTTCCTTTGTTCCTTTAATTCCTGCTCTCGGTGGCTTTGTGGTGGTGCATTCATACTTTTTCCTCTGAGAAACCATCCTCTCGTCCTCTCTGCCTTTGTAGATGTCCTGTCAACGTCTCTGTAGTTTAGTGTATGCTCCCACCCACACAAAGGTGGTTCTCTTTTCAAGAAATCACAAACACAACACTAAATAATATTATTCAGTCGGCAGTAGTAGAGGAGCAGTCAGAAGTGAGTGCCCGTCAGGGCGGCTTGCACTCGCAGTCTTTTCGACAGCTTGACGGCTGATGGGACAAACAAGTGTGTGTGCATCTGTTGGCTCGGAGTCCTGGCATGTTGTCCAGAGTGTCAGGGAGGAGGGTGACAGACTGGAGTGACAACTTCTTTCATCTCACACCTCCTTTCAGCTGAGACACTGACCTGGCATTTCACACTTTTTCGGGCTTAACAGCATGATCGGGAAGCATTTTCTTCTTTTGTGGGTCTACTTGGGATCTACTTTAGCTCGTCTCCACTCTCTCAGGTGTCTGACTCTTGCCTCTTGACTCTTTTTACAAACCATCACTGCCCCCATGGAGTGAACTTCTGTGACCCTCGACTTCTGGATGTTCTCTCTTTGTGTTTTTTTTTCATGATCTGTCTCAATAACTACTGGATGGATTAGCACAAAGTTTGGTACACGCATTGAAGTGTGTCAGGACATATTGTAATCACTACAATGATCATCATTTCAGCATACTGTATCTGGAGAACCACCAGATTATGTATCTGAGGCAGTAACACATTAAAATCCAAATTAAGAACTTGCCTAAGGCTCCGTCTCACACCCAAGACAGACTTCTATTTTGGTAGGAAGTCATACGGTCTTCCTCGAGCTATCATAAGTAACTCAGGTGTTAATAGGATTTAACAACAAAAAAAAAAAAACCTGTTGTGGTTGTGTTCGCACACAAACTGATGAGAAATCAATCAGGGAACAGGGAGTGCAGTTCGGAAGCTTTACCGAGACAGGTTTATTTTGATGCTGGATTTCACACTGAAAATGAAATGAAAGCAATAATTCGCTGACTGAATGAATTCACCCAGTGCTACAAGTCTTCACCTGGAATGTGCACTCTCGTGTCTCTGTAGCATGCCAAGGTGAACACACTAAATGTCCGTCATAGTTTTTCTTAGCTGTTTGCACAAGACTGAGGATTTTTCACCTCGGCCATACAGAAGTCTCAGATGAGCCAATATTTGGCTGGGCTGCTAAGCGACTCTTTAAATCTCAACTAAATGTGTAATCACTGCTGCTCGCACCAGCACACCTTCTAAATTAGTCACTCTGGGACCCAAATAAGAAAACTATTTATGCCACAAACCTGTTCACTGTGAGTAGGCATGCAACGATTATGGATTTTTTTTTTTTTTTGGTACGATTATATTTGACTATTGTGACAATTTCACAGTTTTTAATTTAATTTATTTCACAGCACGACTGATGCTGTTGTTGTTTCAGTAAACATGTCAGGTGTTATGCCTTTGAGGGGATTACATGCTGTTTTGGTTAGCGTTACATTTCTAAAAGGTGAATGCTCTTTTTCCCGTTTTGTTGCAGTTGGCTTACGGTGCACTGAAAACTTAACTCTTAACTCGTCGCTACTTCTTTGACTGTACGTGGCAGAAACACTCGGTGTAGCTGAGCCTTTACAGTTACACCAGCATGGACCACACCATCAACACGATACATTTAAATGATTTATTGACAAAAAGAACGATTGTGCATAAAGCGTGACCTCTTGTATTTCTTCAGCCTGTTGCTGCAGCATGGCCACTAGATTGACAGGTAAATGCTGTTACAGATGGATTATTAGAGCACCCGGGCATCATTCAGCCCGTCGATGATTAGATTAGAAGCAGTACATCCAACATGGAGGTGCCCTTTGCCGCATATTACAGGTGACATCACTCAGGCTCTGTCCATTCTTTATACTGTCATTGCACAGAATACGAGAGTGAAGAGGACGAAAGGGTTAGAAAGGTATTCATAGATCTATCAGGAGTGGCACGGTTGAGTTATGAGCCTGCTCCTGAAACTCTGCTTAAAAGCTTCAATACAAAATTTGATATTTTGATTCTGCGGTTACTAGTGAAATCGATTAATCACTGCATCCCTGTGAGGTCGCAAAGGTTAGCACCTACTGGTGGTGCAGCATTTTTCATTTTTGAAATTCAGATCTACCAATGCAAGATAAACAGAAGTAGTCATATATACATATAGAGCCATAAAGAAATAGCAGGCTTTGGCGAACCTCTGTAACTCACCTGGTCGAGTGTGTGCCCTGTTTATCAAGGCTAAACTCCGCAGTGACCTGGGTTTGATTCCAGCCTGGGTCCTTTGCTGCATGTCCCTGAATTTTCGGTGAATTTCTCAAGTTGTCTCTAAAAAATAAAGAAATACCTAAAAATATATATATATATTTTAAAGAAATCGGAGGCTGTGCAGTTGGGACGGCATTGCTATGCTGCGACTTAAATGACAGACAGCGAGGCTCAGCGGGATGTTCCCACTGGGATATACAGATGTGTGACACTCACAGGAGCTTCGGATCTCCAAACTTGTCTCCCTCTTGTATATCCAGTGACACGTCTCCTGCCTAAATCTGAAGAGTAGCTGGGTATCATTATGCTCCCACGGTGCTTTTTGTCCCTAATTGTACCCTGTCACCCTGCGGAGAACAAATACATGAGCGAAATACACAAAGGATTGTACTCGTCTGTGTCTTGCGTGTCAGAATTCTTTTGTTTCTGTAAGGAAATGATTGCAGACCCTTTTCTTGTTTTATATTACAGTGAGTTCAAACATAGGCCTGGAACATGGGAAGGAGTAACAGACAATGAGATGTGACAGCCACAGCAAAAGTGTGTGCATGGACCACATACTGGGGTGTGTGTGTGTGTGTGTGTGTGTGTGTGTGTGTGTATGTGTGTGTGGTGTGTGTGTTGGTGTAAGTGGGTGGGTAGGTTGTAGGTTGCACAAACCGGCTGCTGCTCTGTGCTCGGTGTTCTTGTTCCTCAGATAATGAGAGAACATGCGACTGCAGACTGTGTGACTGTGTACGAACACACTCCTGCTACCAACACACACACACACACACACACACACACAGACAGGCCAGTGCAGCTTGTGTGTGTCCCAGTGTGTGAGAGACCCTGTCTGTCTGTGTGATAATGATTCTCTAATGAGCGCTGCTGTTAGCACATTAAAGAAGCAGGCTTCAGAGCCCTCCCTGCATGCATGTGTGTGTGTGTGTAACATGGGCGTGTGATTGTGTGTGTGTGTGTGTGTGTGTGTCTTCATGTTGTCTGTCCTTATCATAACCATTCAGGCCTCACATCAGATCATGATCATGAAGCAGCTTCAACAGCAGCAGGCTGTTTGAGCCTTTTCCACCACAGATAACTGTGTAATCGTTCGATATAAAAAGTCGATTCCCATCTTACTGAGATTAAATGTAGTGTCGACATGCTTGTGTTGGCTGATCGGCATCATGCGCTACAGTGATCGGCTCGTTCCCAGCTGTGTGGCCGGTGATATCCGATCATATTTATGCTCATTTATGCTGCTGCTTTCTCCTGCTCCCGTCAGCGTTCATGTGTTTATTTCACAGGATCAGCTCTCGACAGAATCCCTCAAACAGAGCATTTTCTACCTTGGATGTACAAGTGTATAACCGCTGTCAGTTCCTCGGCATTGGCAAACTATGAAACACTGCGAAAGAGCAAATTTTATGTTGTTGCTTCTCAGCAAAAGTAATTTTCCCTCCCATGCGTACATCAAGCATATGTCTTAAGGTCACTGTAGGTATGGTGTTAAATCTTAAACTCTCATGCAGACACTGACTTCTCTCCTTGAGAAACAGAGCAGCTGTATGTTTGTGCTTAGGCGCGATTTTGATCATTACTATGGTAACCGAGGTCAGAGGATAGGGCTGCCAGATAGATGGGTACATAACGAAGAAGCCTCTAGATGAAAAGCTTATTGGTCCTGAAGACGTCGCACCAATAAGCGTAAACGTATTTCCAATCGGCAAACACCTTCTAGTGTAGATTTAGGGACATCTAAATGAGTAGATGCTTCTTCAGAACTGAGGCAGCATCATGTTATGACGAGTATATTAATAAATCCTCCATTCTGCTTGACCAAGATTCAATAAACCTTGACAGCATGTGACATCTTGGACGCCTGTGCACTTTCACTGCCTGAGGCGACCATTGATGAATAAAATTATCACCTTATAATACCTATATGTTCAGTTTTCATTCATACCATCTGCACGGATGAATAAATGAATATAAATGTTTTACATACAGAATACGAGCAAATAATAAATAACCAAATGAGAGTTGCAGCATAGATGGAGATGATGCGGTTTGGTATCGGTGTGTAGGAGATCCACTGTGAGAAGAGGGAGCGAGCCTCTCACGTCATTGTCCATTGAAGGTTTCGATAGCAAGATCTAAAATCTACCAGTGACGCAGCCTGTGAGAGAACAGACAAACACTCTCCTTCTGTGCTATCATAATGTGTTACAGTCATGATATAACTCTCTCTGTCTGCTCCCTCTCATGCACCAGGTGCCAAATATCACACGAGCATTGTTGGTCTGTCCGTAAATGTCCCATCATGTCTGAATGAAGCTGTAAGGAACATTAAGCCTATTCTAACAGATAGATGAAGCCAGTAGTGTTATATATTATGTTATGTGTTCATTATTATCCAGCAGCTCATTAAACTCTGGGCTTAACAAACATGTTCATGTGAGTGAGATATTTAAAGGTGTGGAAGATTTAGGTGGCTCTGTTTATATATAATAATGTTTATTCATGTTTTCCTTAGTGTATAATCACCAGAAAATAAGAATAATTATGATTTTGTTACCTTAGAATGAGTCTTTCATATCTAGACTATATCTAGACAGTGAAAAACTGCCAAACTATGACAGAAGATGCCATGAAATATGACTGTGTTTTGATGTAAAACATATTTCCAAACCTTTATTTACATGGCATTTCAATGGAATTCATACAGAATAAAGTGTTCTATATCAGAGACTGTTAATTGTACCGTAAAACATGTAATATTTCATGGCAAAACCTTTATTTATTCAACATTCATGTGATATTTTTATGTCAAAACAGTTTGGATATGGAATAAAACACCAACATTAACCATAAAATCAACAGTACTAACTTTCTTTGACCATAATATAAAGCAAAGGTTATATTGTATTTATTACGGTAAAGTTCTGGCAACCACAGCTACCGCTTTTTTACCGTTAAAAAATATTTATTTTATTTTTTATTTTTTTACAGTGCATGAAAATACACCTGACCAATGTAGCATTGGCAATTTTCTTCATTCATATCATATCAGATGCAACGCAATAATGATAGTAGCTCCCTAAAGTAGTATTCTCTCTCTCTTATTCCAGCATATTTGTAAGTGTATTTTATGACAGTGTGTGCTGTCCGATAAATCTTTCATATGTATCATCTATACATGTGAAACAGAGATAAGAAGAGACATAAAAAGTGCCATCTGTCTGATTCCCTGGAAAGCGTTCACTGTTTGTTCATTCTTTCTTTTTTTCTCTCTCTTCATCACTGGATTCATTTTTTTTCTTCTGTCATTTTTTTCCTGGAACAGATGGCGTACTCTCATATGAATGGAGCCCAACTTACTGTAATACAGAAACGCTTTAATTCAGTTTTTTTTTTTGTATTTTCTCTCCGTCGTGCAGCGTCGTCTCTCAAATGTCTTATTGCTTATCTTTTCTTCAGGTCTTCCTCGTGTCTGTCATTGCCTTGACATTTTCTTCTCTGCTTTGACAACACTATATCTCTCTACTTACCATTACTGACAGCACAAACCATGATTGTAACAGATTTTCCGTGTGTCCTTGCCATCATATGAAATTGGGGTTTCTCATTTTCCGTTATGTCTTCTCTCTCTCTCTCCATCTCTTCCCCTCTGCAGCAGTACTTCACCCTCCTCATTATAACAGACGGTGTCATCAGTGACATGGACGAGACACGTCACGCCATTGTACAGGCATCTAAGCTACCCATGTCCATTATTATCATCGGCGTGGGCAACGCAGACTTTGCTGCCATGGAGTTCTTGGATGGAGACGCCAGCGTTTTGAGGTCCAACACAGGAGAGGAGGCCGTGCGGGACATCGTGCAGTTCGTCCCTTTCAGGGATTTCCGTAACGTGAGTTAAAAACCAGAGGGATGACATGGAACCTACTTGCATTAAAAAGAAAAAAAGAAACTACAGCTGAATGCTTGAAGTTTACTTTTAGATTGATGTCAGGTAGGTTTTTAAGTAAATTAAGTGCATTTTTCCATCAAAGTTGGATGTTACAAATACAAATTATATTTGCGGGAGTGAATATTGGACTGACATCCATCAAGGCCAGAAACCCAACTCAAAATAAATACTTCATATCCACTGCCTAACTAAATAGGCAACTATTTGCTAATTGATTACTAAGATATACGAATGACGTATCTACAGCTTGTTTCTCCTGTCCCAAAGTGGCCAGAAAAAAATGTTATTGCAGGTTTGATTTTTTTTGTTTAAAACATTTTTGAGAATGAAGAACTACTGTTAAATGTATTTGTTGTATGTATATTATATTGTTTTTTTTAGGCATAGAAGAAAGAAGATATATTACTATAAAACACAATTAAAATAAACATGTTGCATGCAGGTTACCTAAGGTCTAAACAGGTATGTTGTTAGCAGAGTATTGAAGAGTTCAGTGCTCTGGCTTCAGAAGTTCGATCTTAAGGGGTCTTAAGGTGGGTCCGTGGGACAGAATAAAGAATAAAACACCCTATCGTCTCTTTACATGGAAGAAAGTTGTTAAGGTCTCTCACTGAAGTTTGACGTCCTTTACTCACCATTTTCTGAGATGCCACTGAAGCTAATGTTCGACTCGCTGATGTGACTCGCAATGCCACTTTGACTCCATCTTAGTTCTGCGGTAGAGGCTTTACCTAATGACATGATGTCATGCTGTGTGGAGTGTGAATGTGTTTCCAAATGGCAGCCTGTTGCTACTCAGATTGTAGCTGCTCACGCACATAGTCTGCTAGATGAGGAGAGCTGGCTGGTTATCTCAGACTCGACAGAGACATTGTGAGTATGTGTGTGTGTCTTTGTGTGTGTGCTGTGTTGACGTGCATACATACAGTGCATGGAAAAAGTGTTATTACGAGTGTCATGTGTTGAAGATGAGCTCAAGGCCTAATTTGTGCGCGCACATTTGCAGGCTGTGCACAGTAGTCATTTTGGTCAGTGTGTGTGTGTGTGAGGGTGTGTGTGGGCGGGCTGGTGGTGGGCGAGATGACTTCCTCTGTAGTGGGAGGAACAGACAGTGTTTGCTGGCTTTATTCCAGTTTGTTGGTGGGAGGGTGAGAGACAGCAGCAGACATAATAGAGAAGAAGATGGTGAAATGAAGCTGAGACAATAGGAGACAATAATGAGAGTGACTTGAGAAATGATGAGCTAAACTTTCTCTACAACTTATATCCAAGTTTGTAGCTATAGTTGTAATAGAGTTTATTAGCTTCAGAATAGGAACAATAAGAAGAAGAATTAATCACAGTCATGTTGCATCAAGATCAATTTTAATAAACATTGTGATGTTTGAGATGAGATTCAGATGAAGAATTCAGTCACTTTGAGTCTTGAACTTTAAGTGGGACACAACCAGGAACTCTTCTCCTGATGACCTGAGAGACAAAATGGACCTGTATAGAATTCACAACTCACTGATACTGTATGGTTGAGATAAAATGGTTAAAAATTCAAAGGTCCAGGGTGTCGTTTAGCTCAGCTGGTAGAGCAACCGCCCCATGTACGAAGGCTCAGTCCTTGCCGCGGCAGCCCAAGGTTTGAATCCGATCTGTGGCTCTTTCCCGCATGTCATTCCCCATCTCACTCTCTCCACACATTCCTGTCACTCTTCAGCTGTCTCTATCAAAATAAAGCTAGAAAAGGCCAAAGAAATCAATTCAAATGCTGATTTAGTGCAAACACCAGAACTTTTTTTGACTTTTAACTGCAGGAAACATCGAGGTATTAATCTAATTAAGACAAGTTATGTGAGCACTGGTCCTCTGGTGTCACAAATACATAAAGCTGGACATAATCATCGGAATGGCAGTCATTAAAGACAAAAATGAACTGATGGATAATACAGGAGCATGAAAGACAGAATTAAATAGGACCCAGAATTGAGCCCTGATGAACTCCACATGCCAGTGAGTTGAGTCTTTTACACAATTATAGACACTTAGTAGGAAAAACAGCTGGACTGGTCAGGCTGAGATATTAGCAGATATTAGTCTACCACACACAGATATATATGTGTATTTATGCTAAAAAGTAACAAGAAATGTCATTACATTACAGGAAAGGCAAGCGTCAGCCTACAAAGTCAGTGGTGGCCAGTTTGGCAGGGAATACAGTAGCCTCGGTTGAATCATCTTAGTAGTGTAATGTTATTCCCTGTTGGTCTTTGAGGCTGTGGTCGAACCAGCTTCAATTAGCAGGCGTTAATTAGCCGTCAGCTATTTAAGCAAGTTGTTGGGTTAAAACTATTTGTCCATCAGGAATCTCTGAGTTGAATGAGAGTTACATGAGAGTTGAATCTGGGGAAAACCAGCTAATATATTCTGTACAAAATACAATCCAGTTTCACAGAAATCGCTCCATAAAGTTGTGCTTTTGTACAGTAATCAGTGAGGCCCGGCCATGGATGCGTGTAGCAGCTCTCGAAATCACTCATAGACTGTATCAAACAGGAAGCACTCCGCTCCAGTGCCGTCATAGGCGAGAAAGCATTTAATTGGATGCAAAATTAGAATATGTCCCTGAGTGCAGGATGAGTCACTAACATTTTTTTTTATTGTTTAACAGGAAATGACAAACAAATACCCATTAACAATACTCAAAAATACCAAAATGACTCTTTTGTTATATTTGGGCCATACACTGGTGCATAGGTGAGATATAGCACAGATGTGTGAACACTAAACATCAACATTGGGACTTTATGATAACCTCTTGTTGTGTAGTCGTGTACCAGATAACCAAAAAGAGTTCACTTCCTCTGTGTTTTTTATAGTTTATGTTTGAGGTTAACCTGGCCTGTTTCTCTTTTTCTCCGTCAGGCGCCAAAGGAGACCCTCACTAAGTCAGTCCTGGCCGAGCTGCCTCAGCAGGTCACCCAGTATTTTAAACAGCGGAACCTACCACCCATTAACCCGGCACCGGAGTGAGACCGCCGAAAGCCGTAAGCCCACACGCTGTACAATAGTTCAACAAAACCTCTCTTCTCGTTAACAGCAAACAATACAGAATGAACGTGTGTATATCAGCTGTGAACAAAAATAAGTTGTGGACTAAAAAATAAATAAAAAAAGAATCAAACATTGAAGACATCCCTGCCATTATATTTGCTGGTTAAAGAATGTTTAGTCAGTGTGAATCCATCAGAAGATAATGATATTCTCTGTTTCTTAAAGCTTTCCAGCACACAGAATATGATGATCATGTGTAAAGGACCATGCATGTCTACAGTGATGGCAGGTGTCTCCAAATAATATGGATATATATGAATATGCAGGTAAACACACACCATTTTTTTAGAGAAACGAAGAATATCTTGATTTATCAGGATGTAGTTTTTTTTGCATGTGTGTATTGTGATTGATATCATGTGGTACATACAACTCCTTGGTGTAAAGTCCCTCCTAAGCTGAAATATACCAGTGGTTGAATCCCCCTCCCGTTGTCATATGGAGCCTTTTCAGGTAGCGGATCAGATGAAGGCTGTTTGCTTTTGTGCTCACATGTGGCGGACTCACAGCTTGAGCCTGAACAGAGCACTGTTTCTTCAGCACTGCTCCGTCGTCAGGGTGGTGGTTTCATTTTAAAAATTTTGACCACCAGTCGTCCCCAAAAATGACAGGTTTTAATGCTCCACTATGCTTATTCGATTCAAAAGGACGGAAGCAGAGCAGGACGAGGGCGTAATGGCAGCTGTAGCACTAACACGGGATAGATACGGGATAATGTGTGAACTCATTAGGATGTTACATATGGGACCATTTTGCTAGCTTTTGCAAAATCCTTTGATTTCTAATGACTTCGGTTTATCCTGCATGTTGCTAATATCTACTCACTGTTTACAGACTGATGCTGTTGATCACAAACGCATGATTTTTTTTTTCTTCTCAAATAATGTATTTATCAGATTTTGTAAATATTTTAGCGATATTCTGTTGAAATGAGGAAGAAGCGTAACATGACACAGAAAGTGCCAGAGAAGGCTGTTGGTGTCAGAGTTTTAATGAATGGAAGCAGAAGAGGAGTTCCTGATATGCATATATATCGAATGTATATTTATATGACTGTTTATGTTCTGATATGATGTTTTTAATGTACTTTTTATGCAGTGCTCTCAATTGTGTACTTCAAACTATGTGTATTGCTGTGCATCTTTGTACTAAATGTGTTGCTATTGTTTTTATAAAGTTGTGTCTATGTCCACACTCAGGTTAATAAACTGAAGGAAGTGTCCTCTGTCCTTGTGCATACAAGAACGGCACACCACAAAAAGTCACACGACTACAAAGAGACTATGAAAAGATGCAAAACACCCACATGGAAACACAAAATGACTACAAAGACACTTAAAGAGAGCCAAATTTACTACAAAGGGACACAAATGTCTACTAAGAGATGCAGAAGAGCCAGAAAGAGAAACAAAACGACACAAAAAAATGTAAAGCAATCACAAACAGATGCAAAACAACTACAAAGAGACAACCAGATACAAAACAAGCAAAATGCAAAATAACCGTAAAGAGATTTTTTTTAAAACAACAAAGAGAAAGAAAATTACTACAGAGAAACACAGAGCGACCACAAATAGATGCAAATGACTTTAAAGAGATGCAAAATAAGAACCTAAAAGGGTGGGTGGTGTTTTACTCCACATGACTCAGCTCTGATTTTGTTGTTTTTGTCCTGAAGAGATAATGAATTACAGCCTGCTGCTACAGTTAAGTGAGTGAATTCAGTTTACACCAAATGCGGCATCAAAGAAAGTCATTTCTTAAAACAAGTCCGTCTCATCGCCGTCACGCCTCCATTTTCTGTGGATTTCTCCTGGTGCTGCTGCCTTTGACACCAAGCACAATCACGCTGAACTCTTTAATAATTGTCAGAGTGAGAGAAAAGAAAGAAAAAAAAAACGGTTGCTGGAGACTGATTTTCATCTTAAACGCTTGTGTTTGATCCGCCTCAAAACTGAAATCCTGAACTGATATTTTCTTTGTGTATGCTGGTCATATTATTTGTTGTCATGGTAACTCTTTTCACAGCTACACCAGTGATACTGAGCTTCATCTCCCGGTTACCAGAAACCAACGGCTGCCTTAATGATGTCAGTGAACTGTTCTCAGACAAACTGAAATGCTTGTTACTGGCAATGGACACAAGATAAAATTATCCTCCGTTCCCATCATCACTCTGTGTTTACAAAGGCTTTGAGGGACTCTTACACCGATTTTATCCGCTTAAGACAATTACAAACATTGCACTGCTTACTGTAGGTAACGTAACTGAAAGACCTCAGTACATTTTGATGTTGTCACACCTTGACTGCCACCGTGTTTTAATGTCTCAGCCAGCTAAGTGAGCTCAGCTTCAGATGCACAAATCTGCTGCCAAGGTTTTAATGAGGACTGAATACACAGCCCAGAATCCAATTACCCGAATTAGTTTTGATCTAGTCCAATTTCTCACATTAATTTTATGGTCCATGCAGATCTGGCTCTGTGCTACAACAGCAGATCTTTTAACCCACCAAACAAACAAACTGGCAACTGGAGTTTATTTTTTACAGTGCAATCGTTAACTTTTAAAAGAAGATTTTGTGATGTATTTTAAACACAAATCCACAAGATGGTGGAGCTCAGCTTCATATTTTATATATTTTTTTAAAGATTATTAGATGACTTAAGACTACTTATTAGGTGAGGACTAATTATATACTTCAATTCCCAAAATCTAGATATGTTCTTTCTAATTATATACTTCAA
This sequence comes from Larimichthys crocea, assembly GCF_000972845.2. Lineage (NCBI taxonomy): Eukaryota > Metazoa > Chordata > Actinopteri > Sciaenidae > Larimichthys > Larimichthys crocea. The sequence goes on from NC_040031.1 coordinate 9,990,714, forward strand.
TTCCCAAAATCTAGATATGTTCTTTTAGGATAATTGTAGTGCCATCAGTCGAGTACTTTGGGTTATGATCAAAATACCTGCAAAATGCCTTAAAATGACTTTATCTTGAGTGTTAATTACCAAATGTTTGCATGCTAACAGCCTCAGTTGCAGAATAATTGACACATATCTTTTCGGCTCCTTTTTGTGTGCAGGCTTAATAATAATTTGTCATGTTGCTTTTACCACACTGTCACTATGCAGCATCACTTACAAACGTTGAGGAGTATTAACTGTGTTCATGAAGTTTTGATGTGCGTGTAATTATGTTTGTTATCCCAAATCAGTTATCTACGTCAAACGCTTGTTCACCACGTGCGTGCTACACCGCTTGTAGTTTGTACTCAGGAAATTATGTTGTATTTATTGTAGAAGTTTTTAGACTATTGTCCAAATCCAGTGGTATCCAAACATTTCCCAGGAGAAATCCAAGGGAGAAGGGTTTTTTTTCTGTCTACATGTTGCTTTTATCTTGTGAAACACTGGAACACTTTCACCTCTTCAGGCCTCCAACTCTTCAAAAGAAACGGTTTCAAAAGACTGAAATGACTCTTTGGTACTCATTAATAATGCATGTGCACACAGGGCGACTGCAATGAGCAGTCAGATGTGGAGATGGTTGAGAACCACCATGGTGATGATAATAAAAGAAATATTCTATCTCCAGGTCTTGGACACACACACAGAGATACACACCGTAAACACACATGAGAAGGGAAGGTTTTTTATTTCTTTGCTCAGACTTTGACCAACAAAACAAAGCTTCAACGTCTGAGACAGCAGCAAACAGTCCAGCATCTTTTCCAGCACGATGCAACTTTGAGACAAACTACCGATGAGGAAAAAAAACACACCACGCAAATAAAAACATCATATTTCAAACTTTTCACACAAAGAAAGAGAGAGAGAGAAGTGTGTCCTGCCCCAGCTCTCTCTCTCCTTCTCTTTCTCTCGGCTCTGCTTGCTGATAGCTAAAGAGGTGTGAGTCATGTGACACAGTCTAAAGCAGTCTCTTCCTTCTTTCTCCACAGCTGTCAATCACTGTTCCCTCAGTCAACAGCACAGCTTGCAGTCGCTGTGACATGGGTTGGGAAGGGGAGGGGATGTAGGGAGGGGCAGGATGTCGTCGGGGTAGGCAGTGCGGGATTGGATGCTCGGCTTAAACTGCGTGAGATGTGATTGAGGGAAGGAAGGGTGGAGGTGTCATGTTTGAGTGCCACAATAGCAAAAATAAGAATAAAAACACAAATAGATACACAGATTTCGTTCAGAATAGTTTAAATTAGTGTTACTGGTTATTTAGGGTTATATTACTGGGCTGAACTTTGTCAGAAGACAAAGCAACAGTTCAACTCACAGCTGTGAAAACAACAGGAATACTGAAAATGTGTGTGTGTGTGTGTGTGTGTGTGTGTGTGTGAGGTTACCTTTCCTGTTTGCAAGCCACTCTGAAGGCATGCAAGCCTACTCTTTAGGTCGTGTGTGTTTTTGTGTGTATGTGTGTGTGTCTATCTGTATGCCCTGCTGTGCCGGGGGTACGGCAACATGATTGCGTCCACGCTACCTTCGCTGTCCGAGCTGCTGTCAGAGTCGCTGCTTCCGGAATAAACCCAGAGTCCCGGCAAAACGCCAACACACACGGCCGCCGACGGCAGGTGTAAAACGCCTTGACCGGAGCTCAGGGGAGCCGAGGGGGTCTTCGCCGTCAGGCCAGGGACTGTTTGCTGATCTTCAGCTCCCCCTGCTCCTCCTCCTGAACCGGCCTCCTGTTCTGAACAACACAACACACTGTCAGGTTCAGGGCTTGTGAATGCAGACGTCCTCGTGTTGGGCTCTTCTAAACAAAAATAATTCAGAATTATGCAACAAAGCACAGGTCCGTTGTTCTCAGGTAATTCCAGAAAGAAAAACACACTCACCGCGTATGCACTCCATGCATCATTCAGTCACAAACAGTTTGCTGTATATGTGTTTGTTTCTTTTTGGTCTGATAGTTTTATAATTTAATAAATCCAGGAATTTGGACACTTTCTGTCCACAGACATTCCTCCTTACAGGCCTCAGGCTGCAGCCCACCTGTGTGTCTTTCTCCATTTCCTGTCGTTGCTGCTGCTGCTGTTGTTGTTGTTGTGTTTTCCACCTTCTGTTTCTTACTGCTGTCTGACGACTGGGAGGAACTGTGTGTGAGACAGAGAGAGAGTTTGAAGATTTAAAGCTGCTCTAATCAAGATTTTCATTGGAACACTATGCATGCATTTTAGTGGCTTTCAGCTCATTGTTTTGTTTTTTGTGACCAGCAAATCACTGATGTGTTTGGTCAGCGTTTTTTTCATCTGAGATTTTGAAACTGTAAAGCCGCTCTAATCGAGATTTTCATTGGAACAAATTGTGTTTTAGCGTCTTTTAGCTCATCGTTTTGGTCGTTTTCCGGGAAAAGGCCTCGGCCAAAGCGATGCAAGCTACACCACTGGACTTGAATTTGTCAGATGGAGAACTGAGTGATTATGCTGCTCAGTGTCTTACTTTCTATGTTGATAATATGTCAGTGTTCTGCTGCCCCCAAGCCAAAGCAAACCAGCTAAAGTAAGGTCTAAAGGACGTGTATCGGCATACCTGCGCCTCTTGACGGCTCCAGCCAATAAATGGGCCTGAGACAGGTGGCTCGTCCTTTGCTCTGGCCCTGAATGTTTAGGTGCTGCCTTCTTTTCGGGCTCTTTGCGACTTTCGGTGGACTTTTCGGCTTGCTTCACTAAAGCACTGTGAAAGTGCGGAGTTAAGGTGAATGAACCATAGCGGACAATTCGGAGAGGGAGCAGGGCTGGGGCAGGTCCTCCCTCCAGGGGGAGCCTTTACAACTTTCCATTAGTGCGCTGGAAAAAGTGAGACAGTTCTTAAAAGGCTCAGAAAAGCTCTCAGGCAGACAGAGGTGACACAGATACAGAGTCTAAAAGAAGACCGAGAGATGGACAGAGCTCAAGAGACGTGGAATTGGGTCGAGATGCAGAGACGAGGGGGAAAATAGACTGAGAGATGCACAAAAAGACAAAGCACACAAGATATAAGACAAAGGGACAAGTGGACAGGAATGAGCAGACACAAAGTGGGCCATCGGGTATACATGAGGCCAGTTTTCACCGCATTAACTAAGGTCTGCACCTGTGTGTGCGCGCGCCAGTGTACGTGTACTTTGTGTTCACAGCAACTGCTTTAAATCGTCACCGTAGTTACCAGCCTATGATACAGTTTCCACGACAACCCATTCTCTTTTCTTCATCTGCAGAACAAACCTGTCTGTCAGAAACCTGGCTGTCCGCAAAGACAAAGAGAGTGACGGAGAGGAAAAGCAACAGGGAGCAACAAGCCGACGAACTGGACGTGTATTCAAATGTGCACTGTGGTGCAGCATTGACTTTGATGTAAGGCACAGTGCCTGTGGATCACAGCAGTTCACGAATTTAGATTAAATCAGATGAAAAAATGTTTCATTAGTGGACAAACGAAATGATAGCGGAGGCACAGCTGACAACTGAAAACTGTCTCTAAGCAGAAATATAAAAAAAAAAACAGGGAGCAAAACTAACTGGAAGAACACAATGCACCTTTTACGTCAACTAACAGTACTAAAAATGGAGCTGTGCTGTACTGTGGAGACATGCTGCATGTGCTGTAATGTAAAGAAACAAAAAGCACACTACGGGTGAGCCTGATGACTTCACCCGAGCCTCCTGAAAATCTTCTAAAGCTTCTTTCATGGGCTAAAATTTGAGGGTTGTGTAACGCAGCGATGTATTGCAGATGGGATTTGGCAAAAAAAAAAAAAAAAAAAAAAAAAGAGCAGGCTGGTTCGAGACCTTTGAATCGCTGCCCACATCTGAGATTTGTTCAGCGATCGTGCCCACTCATCCCCGCTCTGTCCAGTTGGAGACAAATCAGCCAATCGGAGCTTTGTGGGTGGGATTAAGAACGGGGACGGCATCTTTCTGCAAAGCTAGCTGGTAGAGAGAGAGGCCAATAGATCGTGCAAGCTGATCGATCTTATCTCATTGTAGATTATTTCCAATCGTTGTACACATTAGCTCACGAGTTAACATGAAGTTGTAGTTCGTCCACCAGAGAGAATTAAAGCTGATTTTTCAAACTGCTAAAAACAACACGCACAAATCTAAGACAAACCTATCGCATTGTTTGTTTGCATGAAAAAAATACCGTCAATCAACATATTCCTGTCAGACTATGACATTCTGTAATATTTTAAATGGTTGGCATCAGCCTCGAAAATCCTCTAATTGGCAGATCCGTTTAATAAATCGGGGAAAAAGTGTTTTGTTAACTGCTCCAAGCAACCGTTGCTGCAAACGTTGGCAGGTCAGATAAGTCACGGACTGGTCAAAACATGAACACGACGTCAGCCTGAATGAATGAAGAAGAAAATCCCTTGTGAAAATCACGTGAGGCATCACTTATCTGTCCTTCACATAAAGCTGAAGGACAAAACTTGTGTAGTGCTGTTATCACACATGAGGATCGACACGTGTACGAGGTGTGTGTGTGTGTAATGTATGCATGGTACAGTCACAGGAGCTCGACTCTGGTGGAGCCGTGCACACACAAAGCTGCCTCTCATATATGTACGGAGAGACTCACAGTTAGCAGTAATGGTGGTAGTACCATAACGTCACAAATCAAGATTTCCTTTCATACGTTTCATTTTTCACGCTACGCTGACGTTATCACTCTGAACATTTGTCATTTCAAAGCTTAAAAGTCAGTTACAAAGGCTCAAAAATAAAAGGACAGCAGGCGACCTGACACCTTATCCCGAAGATCTTGTTCTGCAGCGATCTCATTGCATGCACAAGGACAACTGGCATATTCCAAGTGCAGCGATAATGGGTGACTTTTGGTCAGCCTCTATCAGCAGGAAGGAGTAACTGTAACGAGCACATCTCTGGCACGGCTGATACCTCCCACCCTTACGTATACGGAAGCCTGTAACTGCTGACAAACAGTAAAAGTCACATTTTCACAAAGAGATGAGCGAGCCAGTCGAACGGAGCAAACACACACACACACACACACACACACACACACACAGTCGAATAATACGACTGCATTGTCAGCTTAAGCATGAAAGATTGCTGGATGCTTCAGTGGGCTGGAAGGTGTGTCACCAAGTAATTGCCAACTTATTGACATTAATACTACGGTTATTTATTATATTTTTGGTCTGTTTCTCAGCAGTACGGATCAAGCCCTTTGCCTGAACAAACTTTAGCATTAGACATAAGATGCATCAGATTTTTCAGGGATATAGTCAGTAGTAGATGAATTTGTTGTGAAGGCAAATTTTCTGTTTGAAATGATTCTTTGATATAACGCAAACATTCAAAAACACAGAGATCGTGACAGCATGAGTCTGAGGAAAGTACACCGACAGAGTTGTTCTGCTTCACTGTGCTGGAAAGTTGGAAGGGACTTCGGGATATTAAAAGTAAAAGTAAAGGACAATAGCTCCAATCTCAAATTTCTTTTCTTTGTTTGCATGTGGGGCACGTGAGCTTTGCATGCCGAGTCTCGTCTGATCCTCATTTGCATAAACGACTAAATAAACACGAAAGAAATGAAACTGCAACGCAACTGCTGCAAACTCATCTCAGAGCTTATTTTTTGGGGAGTAATAGATTAACATATTCACGCAACACTGACTCAAACGCGACGATTAAAAAGGATATTCTGTATTCCAACAGTTCCTGCTTCTCCTCGTCCCTGCGTTGCTTTTCCACCAGACACTGTTGCCGGGAGACCTCGTCCAGGAAGCTGGATTCATCCTCGTCCAATCCTCTCACCATGTTTCCTGTCACCATGGAAACAAACATGCTCTCAACAATGGCGGCAGAGTGGTTGATTTTTTTTTTTTTCCCCATTCTTCTTCAGAAAAACAAACCATAACAGTTTATTTTAAACACACATACACACACCTGACCTTCATGTTAAAAAGGAAACCCTGAACTCCATCAGGCGTCTGTGGTTAACACTAATAAGGCTTCTGTACTTTTACGAGTGTAAAGCGATTACGATGCAAGAAATGTCATTTTAATGACGAGAAAATATTTGAAAAAATGAATTTTGTGAGCCAGGTTTCGTCTGCAAAGCAAAGAGCAGCAGTGACACGTGAACTGAAAGTGAAATTTAGAACTTGTGCGTTGGAGTGGACTGTTTTGCATTTGAAAGTGCTGATGGGCAGCGCAACAAGCTCTCAGAATGACTGCTGATCTTTAGAAAACATTGCACTGGCTGGAGGAGCAGAAGGAAAAGTGTTCTCCAAAAAAAAAAACAGACTCACTGAATTTGAACTGCTCCTCATACTCCTCTTGTTTCTTGTCTTTCTGCTCCTGTAGTCGCTCAAAGAGGGACCGTGGGTCATACTCCTCCTCTGGGGCCTCTAAGGAGTACACACACAAATACGTGGATTAACACACACAGCTGATTTCAGACGTTTGGATATGTGTGTGTGTGTGTGTGTGTGTTCTTACCCTCCGGGTCTTCGGGTTTCCTGACTTTCTCCCATTCCTCCTGCCTCTTCTTCCTCTTCTCGTCGAGCTCAGTTTCTGACACAAACTTCCTGCTCAGGTCGACGCCCGGTGCCCCTCCCCCTGCCATGACAACTCACCTGCACACAAAAACACACACCTTACTTCTGAGTATCAAGAACTGATGTTCTTTTACTTCTTTTCGTCCATGCTGAGAAGTCTTGGAATAAATTAAATCTTTTTCTATGTAGTCCGCCAAAGACGTAAATCGATCTAATCCATTAACGCTCAGCTTGTGTCCCCTGAGCAGAACACTTTAAAACCGCTGTTATTGACGACTGCGTAGCCATTACTCAGCTGTCAACCTGAGACTACAGCTCAGTGACGCATTCGTTGAGTAGACGCAGCTAATAAAAGTTTCAACAGAGTAACCCACTTAGTTTATTCGCCAGTGCAATATTAATCTAGTCTTTCTGCCACAGAGGCTGCTGTGATGAATGAATCAGCATTAAGGACGTATAGATTGATGCTGTGACGTCAAAATGCACGCACATCTTGCAAGAAATAAACTAAACTACAGACTGCAATCATGTTATCTTATAATGGATTTCACAACAGATGATCAGTCACAAATGTGTCACCATGGTTTTATTTGCAGGCTAATGTGCCATTCTAAGAATATATATTATAGAAATAGAGAGAGAGAGATGCACCAGGGGGTGACTTTAAATAAGCAAACTCATCTTTGGTGAAAGTTTGTGTCCAGTTTTCATTGAAACTGAATCACAGATTCAACTCCAGAGTGACATTTAAGTCAGTGTTTTTATTACTGAGGTGTTTTATCACATATTGCTGCAGTGAGGTCACAAAAAAAGACCCTTTAAAAAGTATGTTTTAACACCTTTAGAGCTGGACTCCCTGTGAGAGAGGGACCCTGGACAACGCCCACCAGTAGAGCATATTTATCTTCTATGCAAATGTTTAATTACTCTGCACATTTAACTTTTAGAGTTGAACTCTTCTGCAAATGTTTAATTTTGTTACAAATGTTTAACCTCTCGGCACATATTTAAACTCAGATCCATCTCAGGTTAATTTTAATGTATGGTTACTCTGTTTTAGGTTAATTCTAATGTATGGTCAATGTATGTTTGCATAGTGGATGCTTGAATTTCCTTCAGGATCATCTTTATCTCTCAACCAGGGGTCCGTGGTCCGCAGGGGTAATTTTTGCCATAATGACATTTTTCACTAAAATAATTTGTGAGGATTTAAAAAAAAATATTTTAAAAAATGATACTGAGTAAACTGCAAGCATTAATATGCAATAAGCTACTTTTTGACAAAAACTATTTACAAAATAAATTATTATTCCAACGTTTTATCAATCATAAACACATATGGGCTAAATAACTCACTACATAAATAGGTTAATAAGGTGAAATAAAAGGTGAATTAAGTAAATATGAAGGTTATTTTAGGTGACACGCGCACAAAAATAAGTAATTGCATGTGCATGTGTTCTGTTTGTCTCTCATCCAAGGCTGAAAGAGTTGATCTATCCGTCTATCTTTATCTCAAGAGGACTAAAATAAACTCAACTTACAAGTCATTTAGCCTTTTCCATCTGATTCAATCGCATTGTCCTATTTTAACTTGTTTTTAATGTTGTATTCTTGTAATCTGATATACTTTTATGGTTCTTTTTGTTTATTTGTTGTCTACTTTTATTTGTTGTAAGGTGTCATTGGGTGACAGAAAGGCGCCTATGAAATAAAATGTATTATTATTATTATTTAGCTGATGCTTTTATCCAAAAAATGCAGGTTGGAGGAGCCGGGGATCGAACCGCCGATCACCTGATTAGTGGACGAGCCTCTCTACCGCCTGAGCCACAGCCAATTGTGAGGCTCTGGCTCCCCCGTGTGGTCATTTGTAATCATTACAACAGCGATTTGGATTTTCTTCTAAAACAAAGACAGCTCATAACACCATGTCTCCTTCATCTTTGTTATTATTGTTATTATATATATACCGGCTCTGTTCGTTCATACGGTGGCGCCGACGACAGCCGGTGTAGTTGCTCAGCAGTATTTTAAAAAAGGCAAGAGGACACACACTCAATAAACACACGAATAAAATCAAACTGGCAGCAGAGCATTGACACTCGCAGCGTCTCCCTGCTCGTTGTGGTGCAGCTGTGGACTCGCAGAGGAGCTGCAGACCTCCTCCCTCCCCCCGGATAGCATTAGCTCCGTTAGCGTCAAAGTGACCGGCTGTCACCGCCCGTTAGCGGCCGAGCGCCGCGTCACGTCTGCGGAACAACGCGTCCAAGACGCGCCGCCGTTTTGTTCGCTGCTTCGCGTTGAGTCGTGGCTCCGTACCTTGGACTTACCGAGCTCGGCTGGTCGATGTGAAATTAACACAGCTCTGCAAGATCCCACAATCAATGACGTTTTGTGTCGCGCTGAAAATATCCCGTCACCGTTTTGAGACCTACGATTTTTAGTTCCGACCTGCAAACGTGGGGAAACAGTGACACCTAACGGCGAGGCTGTGGAACTGCAATGAGATAAAAAAATAACAATAAGAAACAAATGGCATACTTTTAGTGTATTTATTAATTTTCAGAATAAACAATCACACTACGATGCAAGCACAATCGCTTCAAGTACTCTTTTATTCAAATCAAATCAAATCAAATCAAATCAAATCAAATCAAAATCAAATCAATTTTATTTGTATAGCCCAAAGTCACAAAGTACATTTGCCTCAGAGGGCTTTACAATCTGTACAGGGAGTGACACCCTCTGTCCTTAGACCCTCGGTTCGAGTGAGGAAAAACTTGCCCACAAAAACCATTTTAACAGGGAAAAAATGTGGAAGAAACCTCAGGAAGATTCCTTTATCTACTAAGCTAATTAATGACCAGAAATGAACGCAGTTGTTTTTGGACGGATTCTTAACTTTTTTATAAAGGTTATAAAGTTGTGTTGGTGTGAAAATGGATGGCTGTGAGTGTGACAATTTCTAGGGGATGTATGACTGAGCTATACCTATGGCAGGATAAATGTTACTGGTATATGTATTGTGAATATCCATCTTTTTATCTTTTTATTTCATGTCATGCTGGTATGTGTACATCGTGTGCAACGTGGGGAAACAGTGACACCTAATGGCGAGACTATGGAACTGCAATGAGATATAAAAAAAATAACAAAAAGAAACAAATAGATTATTTATTTAAACAAGTGTGTTTATTAATTTTCAGAATAAACAATCACACCACGATGCAAGCACAATCGCTTCAAGTACTCTTTTATTCCCTTATCTACTAAGTCTAGGGGTATGATTCTCGCTTGGGGTGCGAGAGGTCCCGTGTTCAGATCCCGGACGAGCCCCCATTTATGTTACGGCTCGGTAGGTGAGCCGTAACATTGAAAGAGATAAGAAATAAAGGGAAAATGACACTTGCTCTAGGCTTGTCCGTGTATTTGTCTTAATTTAACAAAAGGAGGTGAGGGAAAAGGGAACAAAAAGGGCACACGAGTGCTGTTTAAGATAACAAACAAATATAACAAAAAGAGAACTCTAACAGAGCCTATACCTTACTAAACCACAGGAGAAAACCATAAACAAAAAACTCACTATTTAACCTATCGTTATCAATAACAAAAAACATCAAGAACAGCACCCCTTAGACTAGTGAAACTAACAGAAAATCTCTTCATGAGTAATCAGTGTTTAAATCTAAACTAAACCCTGCCCAATCCCAAAACTTCCGACACCAACCTTTTAGACACAAAATACGAGGCGAGCTTTTGAAAACCACACACACACAAAGCCGCCACGATGATCAAGCGGCTGCAGTTTAAATGTCCCGGGCCAGGACAATTGGACACATCGGATTGGCTGGCCAGGAGAGGATGCAGAGGGCATCGCACCAATCCCAAACCTCTGGGCTTCCAGGAACCAATCCGGTAACCGGCCCCGGCACACCTGCATTTACCTAGTGGGATATAGACACAACAGACCTACTGGGGTGAAACGGCGGCGGCCGTAACACTAATTAATGACCAGAAATGAATGCAGTTGTCCAGGCCTTTAAGTTTGACAAAGGCCTTCAAAGTCAACAGGTTGTCGGGCAATTATGTGATGTTTGAGACGATCTTATACTAAGTAACTATCCTAACACAAGTCAAAGTCATGTAGAAAGTATTTAAGGTAAAGTCACAACTCCGAGGCAGGGGTATAATTTGCAAAGTAACGCTGTGGTGTAGAAGATTATTAAATATTTTTCTGTGAGACAGGATAGTGAGTACAGTGCCTAACTGTACACAAATTAACTTTACAACTATAGCTGATATAAATTGATTTTGAGTTTGTGGCAGCCAGTTGAAGTGTAAGCCTGTCATGACCTGTATCGGGTTATGACTTCTTTGTTGGTTTTAACATTCTCTTTCACCTTTAATACAGGAAAGCAAAGTACACAATGAGAAAGGGCAGGGCAAAGAGAGGCACGGCACTGCACTTTTAAAGCAGGCCAGTTGGCTTGCCTCTTCAGTCTTAGCCCTTTCAGATCCCTTCCACCATGCTTTCTTCAGTCCTGCTGTGGTTCTGTGTTCTCCTCATCATCCTTCTACTCAAGTCCCAGAGGCCCAAGAACTTTCCACCGGGTCCCACTCGTGTGCCAATACTGGGAAACATTTTGCAGCTAAGCCTAGATAACCCCTTGAAGGATTTTGAGAGGGTAAGGAAAACACTGAAATAAATGATGTTCTTCTAATGGTTTAAACTGGTATGGTATGAATTAGCAAATTTAGTACTTAAAATGTCTCTAAAATGGTTAAAAACTCACACATGTTGCCTCTTTGCTTCCTTTCCTGACAGTAATAGTTTCAAGAATTGTTGTGCCACTACATTTTAATTAAGGCTATAAAATTGGTTTGACTATAAATTGGCTGCAAATGTGAAAAAAAACGTATGTGCATTATAGATTTTAATGGCAAGGGTTACTGCGCTTGGACTGTTTCCATGTGATTATGTAACATGTTGACATTTGTACAGAGTTGACTGCCTGTGAACTTTGACGTTTCCCAGTATCAATCAAGGACACATACTCTACATATGTGTGGTAGAGAATTCCATTCGTTGACAGTCAGTTCAGTCAATGCTGAAAAGGTTTATTGAAGCACAGCCAAGGAGAATGGAGAATGGTTATTCCTAACATTCCTTAACGATCTAAGATTTAACCTACCTTCTAAACTCTTAAAAAAGGTTCCTTCTTTAGGGAAAAGGTGTAGACTCCAGGTGCAATAGATTCACAGTATTCATTTTCAACAGGTTATACGCAATGAAATCACTAATCTGCACCCTTAATTGTCCTAGTATCTCATGTTTTTTGATCTGTTCTTTATCTGTTGTAATTTGTTAGTTGGTTTTACTTTATGGTTTTTAGGGTTTTTTTAATATTATTATTTTAAGTGTGCTTTAGTGTGCTCTGCTGTGTGATATATACATTTCAAACACTGACCTGTTATCTTGTTCCAGCTGAGGAAGACTTATGGAAATGTCTACAGTTTGTACCTCGGTTCCAAACCAGCTGTTTTCATCAATGGGCTCGAGGCCATGAAAGAAGCTTTAGTGACCAAGGCCAAAGAGTTTGCTGGGCGACCCCAAGACCTGTTTGTCAATGATACCACCGATAGAAAAGGTGAAAAGAGACATGATATGTCATAGGGCAGACAATGTTTTATCATACATCAGTAATGTGTCTGTGTGTGCAGTGAGAATTTCATGAATTATATATTAAATTTTTATCACCAGTCCTGCATCAGTGATCACAATGGACAGTGATATTTTAGTAAAATGTTTATTTTGGATTTACTTTAGACCTGTAAGCTCATACTGAATGCTCTTTGTGTCACTACACCTATTATAGGAGTTATTCTGGCAGATTATGGACCTAGTTGGAAGCATCATCGTCGATTTGCTCTGATGACCTTAAGGAACTTTGGTTTGGGAAAGAACTCCATGGAGGACAGGATTCATGGAGAAATAAAATACGTCATTAAAAAGCTGGAAAAAAGCATTGGTATGTCACCTATGGTCAAGGTTTATATTGTGTTGTATTTCCTTTTATCTCCTTGCTGATCTTTTGCATTGTGCTATTGTTTACAGTCTGGTCTATATTATTTCTTTTACAGGCAAAACCATGAGCCCTAAGGTTATGTTTCATAATGCGTCCTCCAACATCATTTGCCAGGTTCTGTTTGGTAGACGTTACGAGTATGATGACAAATTCATCAACATGATCGTTCAATGCTTCACTGAGAATGCCAAATTAGCCAATGGACCATGGGCGATGGTGAGTCAAAGTATCTTTCAGTAGTGGTACATGTACCATAGTTTGAGTTGAGTTTGAGAACCAGTGACTTAGAGGGTTTGGCCTCAGAGCCATGTGTCGTTCATTGGAGGAGCGCAACAGTTGTGAGGTAACATGTGCCTTTATAAGGGCGTTCAAGTAGGTAGGTGCCGTACTGGAGACAATTGTGTATGTCATGGTAAATAATAGCTTTGGCTGGAAGGACCAGCATTTCAGTTTTTTAAGAGGTTCAGAGGTGGTATGCCTTCATCCATGTGGAGATATCTGAGACGCAATCTGAGACCTGTGCAGAGACCTGTTATTTATCTGTTGGAGTGATTCATGCCAGGAAATAGTATCTGAACATTCAATTTCATATATTTTTTTTCATTCTTTTTACAGCTGTATGACTCCTTTCCCATGATTCGTAGCCTGCCGCTGCCCTTCCGCAAGGCCTTTAAAAATGTTGAGGTTTGTTAATAGTGCTTGTTGTAATTATTTGTAATAAATTTTAACAAATCGAAAAATGAGGATTATCCATGGAAGAAAATTTTTTGTTTTATCCTGAAGTTTTTTCACACATATATGATGACAACCAACATATGTGCATTTTGTCAGTGGTGGTGAAAAAGTAACTTACTACAAATTATGATTATGCATTTCAGATTTGCCAGAAATTTTCTAAACAGTTGTTGACCGAACACAAGAATACCAGAGTCCCTGGAGAGCCACGAGACTTCATTGACTGCTATCTGGATGAAATGAATAAGGTGTGTATCTCTTTTTACACCCCATAGTGTCTATCTATGTGTTTCATTACGGTATGATTGCATTTAATGTATGTTTGCCTTAAAACATTCTTCATTGTCATTCTTTCTAGAGGGGCGAAGATGGTTTATTTTCAGAAGCACAACTGGCAATGTACGTTCTAGATATTCACTTTGCTGGGACTGACACTACCTCCAACACCTTGCTTACTGGTTTCCTCTACTTTGCGACCTACCCACACATACAAGGTATGCCTGCACACATAAATATGGGTTATTACTTTTCTGTCATTAGTTACATAGTTCTACCTTTCTACCTCCTAAAATCATAAACATAACAGGGTCAAAAAGGTGACAAGGCCAATGCCAATCAAGGATACACATACATATACTGACTTTTTGTTGAGAACATGGACAACAGCTCAGGCCATGGGTACCCATTTTAAAACTCTCAAAGAAACCTTTCTTTTGCTCCTTTCTCACATGGCTTATCAGGGATTTTATGTGTGACTTGTTTTTTGTTTCTCCACTCCTTTATCTCTCAGAGCGCTGTCAACAGGAGATAGACAAGGTGTTGAATGGGAAGGATCTGGCCAGTTTTGATGACAGGCACAACATGCCTTACGTGCAGGTATATCATAAGACAGAATTCTCATAATGATTTCACTTTTATTTCATGTGTTCACATTGGTTTGAGTTGCATATTTATTAGAGCATTACACAAGCCTGCTAAAGGCCAAGGATAATATCCAATGGTGATCTTCTGAGAACCTGTATTTCTTTTCTTCTGCCTCAAGTCAGATCAAGCATAAGAAAGTGTTGTTTAAATCTCTCTTCATCCAGGCTGTGATCCATGAAGTGCAGAGGATAGCCAACACCGTTCCACTCAGCGTCTTCCACACTACGACACAAGACACAGAGCTCATGGGGTATACCATTCCAAAGGTAAGAAGAAACTGGTAGTAAATATTTCTTGGTAGTATTTGCGGTTTGTACCATTGTTGCAAGTGGAGGCAAAGTAAGGTAACTTCCGTGAGGAAGGAAGTTGAATGTAACTTTTCTGAGAATTCTTATTCATATTTAATCATGATTTGGTTGACTTCCCTGCACCAGATTTTACAACCAGATAACCATACCTATTTTTCCCTGCTTGGTTTTCTTCCCAGGGCACGCTGATCATCCCTAACCTGACCTCTTTGCTGAATGAGGAGGGACAATGGAAATTCCCTCATGAATTCAACCCTGAAAACTTTCTCAATGACCAGGGAGAGTTTGTTAAACCAGAGGCCTTCATGCCTTTCTCTGCAGGTATGACAGCATAAAGACTAAGCAACAGCATGAGTCTTGTCACTCCTGCAGTGGCATGCACAGATAGGTTTGGTTTAATCAAACTGAAACAACTAAATAACTTTGAGGTTGTTGTTTTTTTTATGTCTCAGGTTCTCGTATGTGTCTCGGAGAGGGTCTGGCTCGTATGGAGCTCTTCCTCATCATTGTGACACTGCTGAGGAAGTTTAAGTTCATCTGGCCTGAGGATGCAGGAAAGCCAGATTATACTCCAGTCTATGGGGTTACTCTTACTCCCAGACCTTATAGCATGAAGATCATACTCAGGGAAACACAGTAAGGTAGTCTGCAGACACACAGCAATGGAGATGGATCCTGATTGATACTAGCAACCAACAAATATGAGCAAATATTATGAAAAACATGGCAGTTACTCACAGTTAAATGTGCACACAAACACTTTTTGGGTAGCTGGCAGCACATCATAAATTTCTTCTAGCATGATCGTAATCCTGCCTGCCTCCATGCCCCAGGCTTTAGTACCAGCTGGGCATCCAAGCTCTGAGTCATCTTTCACCTCTGCTCTCACTAGCCCTGTGGGTATGCTTTTATATCTATATATATCTATATATCTATATATTCATATATATATATATATATTATAATATCTAATATATATATATATATGCTGTGTTTACATTTCTTTTAGTCCCAAGGTGCTAGAATATTAACTGGCCTCTAAATGCCTCTAAATGGTTAAACAGTCCATACTCCCCTGTATGTTTTTATTACAGATGTGTAGTAGTTACACTTACATTTAACTAAAACATTTGAATCTAATCCAGGGACTGGAACTCACTATAAGTGTATCATATCCCACCACATACAGCCTGAGTCTGCCACGGCTCTTTAATATGTATACATGCTGCTTACTCATGCATTCCATGGTATGAATTGATATGGAATTATGAAATAGATATGATGTGTATGTTATTATTCTGGACAATTGCAACAGTATAATATTAGTGATATGCATTTATGATAAAAAAAATAATAAACAGCTATATTAACAAAATCTTGTCACTCTTCCCATTATGTCCACCAAATGGTCAAATAAATAAATAAATACAGTACAATTGCATTATATAGTGAAGGTGGCAGAGATTTTGTATGGAGCCTGTAAATTAATTATTATCAATTCTAAAAGAGTTAATTGTTGCAGCTTTATTGTATTTTTGAGCCATACAGTATAATTCAATCTACTGTAAACAGTGTTACTCTTCAACTACAGATAAAGTGACTATAGGTGGTATGGTTCTCGCTTGGGGGTGTGAGAGGTTGCGGGTTCAAATCCCGGACAAGCCCTAGATTCTTTAATTTGTGAGATTCACACAAGTTCAAATACACAGGCATACAAAGATACATTTGTTGGGTGGTGCAGATCAAACCTTCGGCAACTGAAAACAACACAGACAAAGGAACGGATTGATGGTTTATGCAGGCTCCTGTGTTCGTCCTTGGGCAGGACGGTGTTGTATTTGGGTTCAGTGTTGCACATCATGTACACTAAAATGAACATGTATACCATGGACAACCAATGGCTGGCATCAGAACCTGAGTTATGATGAGAAAGACTATGAGGCTTTTTGGTTTAGGGGTATGATTCTTGCTTTGGGTGTGAGAAGTCCTGGGTCCAAATCTTGCACGAGCCCTCTGAGGAGTTCACTAAAGTGACTTTTATCTTTTCTTAAGCTGAAAATCTAGTCAACACTGGTGTTATTTTCATCAGTAGACTGTATTCAAATGGCTATCAGCATGTTGAGGTGGGTCACTAGAAACACCTTTGAGTTCACCTGGACCACTGACCAGACCAGGTCATCAACACAGGGGCCCTCTGCAAGGAGACAAGAGACACAAATCTGCATGAGCAGTCGTGTTTTGTAATGTTGACAGGAAGAATAAACATGTCACAGACACTGTGTTGTAATAAAAATCAACAAAGCCTGACCTAAAAAGGAGAGAAACAACAAGAATGGGCCATTTAAATTAAGTAAGCAACCTCACTCATCAGTTGGACTGCAATACTGAGGCCTCCTGGATATAAAGACCAACTTCCTTTACCTGTATGGCTCACAGAAGTAGTGTGGCCATGGTCGTTTAGTCTATCTATCTATCTCACCTTATCTTTCAGAGTTTAGGGTTCAGCATTGCATGACATGCATGCAAACTGCCACTAGAGGGTGCTGTTGGAAAAGATAAGATGCGGAGCTCCAAGATGCCACATCAGCAGCTTGAAGTTCAATCACAGGTCTTCACAGCATACAATTACAGCTGTGAACAGCTGGAGACATAGGCTCGTTGGTCTAGGGGTATGATTCTCGCTTAGGGTGCGAGAGGTCCCGGGTTCAAATCCCGGACGAGCCCTGGCTTTTGACATCTGTGGGTCAGAGAAAGTTAAGGCACTGTTGTTGAGTTTGTTGCTGCAACACAGTGTATTTTATATAACTCCAACCTATGAAATGCGGAAAACCTAAAGCACACATTGCCAGAACCAAATACCACTTGCTTTAGAACTCATTGTGGAGGGGAGACAAGGCATTCACAGTTATGTGTTAAGTAAATGTGACCCAAACCAAAGCCAGCCTTTTGTGTGCAGTTAACAGAAAAATGTTATATATACTCACTTATATAAACCTGTTTTCTATCTGACTGATTGATTGTTATGCAATCTGTCAAATCACAATTGTTTTTTGAGACTGTGGCATCACATTTATTTAACATCGCATTCAAAAGACAACAGCACATTATATTTAAGATTGATGCTTGCTTGGCTTGAATGTGACGTCAGACTGTTACAAATACAATGTTTTCTGTTGTTGATGTGTGCATGCAGGTGATGCACACAATGTTATCTGTACTTGTATGCACACATGCAAGATCTTTTGAGGAGAAATGTTTCATTGTGTTAAGTTTAAGAATCTCTCTGCCATTTTACTTCATACCAGGAGCACAGATGGGTGATGACCATGAGAAGATAATCAGACAAAAAAAGGAACACAAAACCAAACACAATCACACCTACAAAGCCCTGTCACTAACACCTTAAAGTTCATTGACTGTCTAACAAGTTATTAGCAATTATATTCACTCCTGGCAGAAGAAGGCAGCGGTGGATTGTTGACTGGTCTCTGATCGTTTGATTCGATGAAATGCCGGATGCCAAGGTGCCACATCACCAGTTTGAAGAGTGCAATCACAGACCTTGATTGTACAGACAAACAGCTCTAGCCTATTAAAAGTTATAACAGTGGTTTGTTGCTCTAGGGGTGTGAGCCTTAGACTCTAAGTGTGAAAGGTCTTAGAATCAAATTCCAGACAAGCCCTACTTTATATAAATCCCTGGGAGTCACAAACAGCTGCTGTAAACTTGATTTCGGAGGCTTACAGCCAATGAGTTTAACCTTCTACATATGCTCAGACTGATATCAACAATGAACACAAACAGAAAACAAGAGGCATAAGACTGAAGTAAAAGACACATAAAATACATTAAATAATAGAATGAATAAATATTTTGTTCTGTACTTGCCTGCCTGCCTTTATGTCAGCTGTGTTTATACTGGCCTTGTGTGCACTGAACATCCCCAGTATAGCCTGTCTGCAGCAACAAACAGCAAAAAGTAAACAAAGATTAAATTTGACTGATGTTGTAATCTGGATTTGTCATCTTTCTTTCTTTCTTCCTTTCTTTCTTTCTTTCTTTCTTTTTAAAATTTGACTGATGTGGTCATCTGGATTGCTCACCTTTCTTTCTTTCTTTCTTTCTTTCTTTCTTTCTTTCTTTCTTTCTTTCTTTCTTTCATTTCTTCAAATAAAAATAAAATAAAAGAGGTTTTCGTGAACCCATCAATGTATTATGTTACTTCACTGCAGGCTATTTTGCCCAGAACAATAAACTCTTCCCAAATTTTAAAATGTTTAGCTGTAAATAAAAGAGGTAAAAAATGTTAATTTGTTGATTTTAGTCTGTGGGTTTAACCCTTACAATAAAGTGTTTCTTTATTACCAAGCCTTTGGGACGTGCTCCAAATTTTTGTCCCTATCTTGTGGGGGATCCAGTGTATTTTATTTTGAAAGCAGCAGCAGCAGCAGACAGGAAGTGGTCGTTGGCAGGGGGATCTGTTGTTGTCGTGCTAACTCGTTAGCTGGCTACCTCATCTTCCAACATTTTGCCAGCTGAGGAAAGTTGGGCCAGGTGAGACTGTTTGCACCATAATAGTAAAATAACGGTTTGTTTTTGTTGTCGTCAATCGCTTTGGAGTTGTTTCCGGCAACACTGAAGCCAGCAACCTCAACATTTAGCTCTAACGTTAGCTATACTAGGCTTGCGAGGCAAAATAAGTCTTAATATCATGCTTGTTATTGTTACAACGCTTACGATATGCCAAATAACCACGTGTTTAACGCTCCTTTTCTTTATATATTTGACATTCTCGCGCGGCTGAACAGCAGATAGAGATTAGCCAAGATGAAAAGCTTTAAGCTTTGCTACTCCCTGTTGCTAGGCAACGGGACTCTTCACTGAGGTAAAGCCTGTAATTACATTAGTGCGGCGAAATCACGCATTGTCGCCCAGTTCTATGCGTGACAGACACAGCACATCTTTCTGCGTGTCTGTGTTAATCATCAAATCAAATCAGATTTTATTTGTGAATAGCCCAAAGTCACAAAGTGCATTTGCCTCAGAGGGCTTTACAATCTGTACAGGGAGTGACACCCTCTGTCCTTAGACCCTCGGTTCGAGTGAGGAAAAACTTGCCCACAAAAAACTTTTTTAACAGGGAACAAAGGTGGAAGAAACCTCAGGAAGAGCCACAGAGGAGAGATCCCTCTCCCAGGACGGACAGACGTATTGACTGAATGATAAAATGATTACAGTAGCAGTGGAACCTGTCATAAACTGACGGCGGCAACAAATCATAAACTAACTATAAACTGTAATGGAGATATGGTAGCAATAATGAGAGTAGTAATATATGTAGTGGACGTCGAGCAGCAGCCACGATCCACGAGAACCTGCTGGACGATAGAGCACAGAAACTCCAGGGAAGAAGTTTAGTTAGTAACATGCATTAATGAGACATGTATGTTTACGGAGGGAGAGAGAGTTTTCAGTAAGGGAGATGTGACTGCATCGTCAACCAATACCGTGCCTGACTAGGCATGACCCTGAAGTAACCTTAATACCAACAACTTGTGTCTCTCCCCGTCTGGTTCAGGGATATACAGTAGCCACCATGTTGGTCCCCATATTCACCCTGAAGCTGAACCATAAGATTAACCCTCGCATGGTGACTGTTGGGAAATTTGATGGAGTGCACCCATGCCTTACTGCAGCCACACAGGCTGGAAAGGTGAGAGGAGTTCAGTTTTTTTTTTTTTACTGTTCACTACAACTTGTTAGAATAAAATGTTTTATATTTGTATTGTGTGACCTGGAAGTTGTTTTGCAAACTCTAGTTTCTATAGATCCATAGAGCAGAAGACCACCTCTGATTATCAGTTGGTTGAAAACAGAGGGACAAGATACCGTCAGGGTCAAAAAGTCACACCCCCCTAAAACTTCAGTAGTTAGTCATGTGAGACATACTGTAGGATAGAGGTCTCAGATCGCTGACTAGGTACAACTGAACATCGAAGGGGGAGTTTAGGTTGTCCTCCCCTTTAGGATGCTGGCTGAAGACGGTTGGAGCAGCTGAGTGCCAAGAGGCTGGGACCAGCCTGTGCACCAACAAGGAACATTCAAGTTTAAACCAGGGCCACTCCCCAACAGTGTTTGGACCAATTAGATAGGAACACATACTATATAACTTTGTGTAAATTCTAAGTTAGACACTCTCTTTTGGGAAGTTGGTTGCAGCTAACTGCTTGCAGACTGCGATTTGCTGAACAAAGGAGGTCCATGTACATGTAACATTTTGGTGTCCTGATGCTGAATAAATACTCGTACTAAAGAACAATTCGGCTATAGAATTCCTCTATGCAAATCAACGAACGTGCTGACAAACTACAAATCCCTGCTTGTTTACAGTGCTGCTCAAAAGTTTGTGAACCCTACAAACGATGGTCAGATTTACTAAAATAACCTTATTAAATGTTAAGTCATACCCCAATTCACAATACTGACATTCCAAATAATGGACTCAGACAACAGAAATGGTTATATTGTGATTCTTTGTTTTAAAAAAGGGGTTAATTTAAGAAAAACACAGATTTCATGGGTGCAAAAGTATGTGAACCCCTTCAGTTAATAGGATATTGCAACTCCTAACCTCAACCTCAACGGTTTCTATAGTGACTTATCGGTCTCTCACATCTACTTTGGAGGATATTCGCCATTACCAATGTTCTTGTGTCTCTTGCTGATATTTTAGAAGGTTGTCCACTTCTCGTCAGAGTTGTAGTCTTTTTCAGTGCTCTCCACTCCTCTTTTATTTTTTAGATTAATTCATAGCTGGTTTAATCTCTGTTTCAACCAATGGTGGACAGTTTCGTCCCTGAACATCTCTGAAGTTATTGGTCCATTTCAGTGGTTAATTTAGCCATCAAGCCATGCTTGTTTTAACCAATGCAGCTCAGGGTTCATGAACTTTTGCACCTACATAAGTTGACCAAAAACTCTTTAGTCTTGACCTTAAATAAGGAAATCAGGGTGAAACAATCTCTCCTTGACTTGACACTCGGTCACTTTCAGTAGGTTTTTATACTAAAACGGACATATTATTCAATCCCGTCTCTCTTCTCTTCAAAAGGTTTTTATCCACAACCCTCACGCCCGTGGTCAGAGACCTGCGGCCCACCGACTGAGCCAGAGCAACCAGGACTCTGACATCTCTCTGCTCAACATCAACCAGGCCGTTACTTGTCTGACGGCAGGAGCGCTGGGACCGAACACCACCGGGGACACACTGTTGGTGGGGTCCCAAACGAACCTGCTGGCCTATGACGTCCATGACAATGCTGATATATTCTACAGAGAGGTGAGTGGAGCTGAGGGGAATAATTGGTCCTGCCTACCTAAGACAAACTAATCACAATAAAAACAAGTATATTGCATTACAGAGGTTAGCGCTCCATGCAAGTGTTTTCTGTTATCTTTCTGCTTAACCCTAGAATGCATACCCTATATGTTTGGTTCAATTAAGTACTCACCTTCCCAGTATTCCTCCAACTATTTGTTTGAATGTTTTCTTGTCTAAATTTAAAAAAAACATTGTATGTACCCGAAGCTACTGATGATGAGGAATTAGTTTCTGTGCCAATTTTAAATCAGTTTATTATTTCTGACGACTTGCGCTTTGAATTGGGACAGTGGTCAAGATACTGTCAGAGCAGCAGGTCCCAGGAGAAGTTAGGACTAATGAGGGGACCCCCTTATTTGGTTATCTTAACTTCCTTTACCATGCATTTAGCACACACATAGTATTATTGGATATATTTCCAGAAGATGACATTGTGTAGCACTTTTCTGGGGGGAAAAATGTTTTTGGTGTGTCTAGAAAAAGAGCTGCTTCCACAAAGGTTTTGGCACATCTGTCCATAACTATGTTTATTGACCTCAAGCACGTGATTTTAATCAATGGCAGACCAGAGGTGTGTAGGAAAACACCAGCTTTTAAAGGTTTGTCAGCAAATAGATAACTTGAAGTGAAAAGATTTACCTTTCTGTATTTCTTCTGTCTGTGTAGAAATTAATCCTTTAAAATGGAAAAAAATGTAAGAACGGTTCATGTAGCAATTCTTTAAACACAGAAGAGGAGCCTGTTGAAATGTCCATGCACAGTATTTCACTTGTTTCTGTTTTTATGTGTGTGTGTGTGTCTTTCCTTTTCTTAGACTCGTGTCAAATGATTGTTTTGGGAAAACTGAAATAAATTAGTTTACATCAGGTTTCACATTTATCCACACTGGGGTGCACAGAT